>NC_092068.1:4872500-5090000 GCF_039877785.1 Chaetodon trifascialis
AATGTATGATGGTGCTGCTTAGACTTAGAAATAATTAAACTAATGCCAGATATTAGTCTCATGGGGGAAATCACAGTTGTAGTTAGTTAGTAATGAGTGGGTGGAATAGCACCAGAAAAAAATTACTTTATTTATGTCAAATGTGTTTTTGTACATGCAGTTGAAAATGCTTTTGTGTGTGTGTTGGTCTGTGTGTGTGTTTGTGTGTGAACAGCTGGATATGACTCAAGTCCTGAGCTGATGGCTGTTCTTGGCGTGTTGACGTGTGCCTTCAGGTGCATAGTGTTCTCCATTTCACGCATAAAAGAGTTAGCTCGTACTCACATACACATATGGTACATACACACACAGGGACAAGGTAAATGCATGCAAAACATCCGCCCACGTACGCAGACACAGCCGGGGAAAGCAGAGGAAAAAGCAGGTGTGTGCATGTGTGTCAGATGCTCAAAGTGAATCCTGTGTGATTAACTGTGTGTCGGATGTTTCAGTGTCTGCTGCCTCATTATTACAACTTACATATGCTGTTTTTGACATTAATAATTGATCTTCCTTTAGCTGAGAAAAGCAACGTTTGGGAACACTTAAATCAGGTTCCAGTGGATCAGAATTTAGTAATAATCATCTCTAAGAAAAAGCTCATATTATAGTTAGTGTGATTATTAATGGTAGTATTATACAGTGCAGATGTGTTAATAGGCACAATGCCTTACGATACATTTGTTTAAATGAACCCATATGATGCATTATAAAACATTATGGTTACATGTATGTGTTAATAGCTACACATATAATGCATTGTAATACATTATAACTCTTTGTAAATGTTAGCAGCCACACACTGTAAAATGTATGATAATACACCGGTTTAAGTAACCTCTGGGGGAGTTTACATGGTAAATTAAGTGCACACACAGTGTAATTCCAGTATGTTTCCATTTGACTATTCATAGGTCATCACAATAATAACGAAATACACAACTGTGCTGAGAAAGCTTTTGAAACACCATTTAGACTTTATATTTTATGTAACTATAATTAAAAAGGTAACTGATTAGATAGAATAGAAAAAAGTGATGAAGAGTTGTTAGGTTTTTTATAATCACATTTCTATTGTATTTCCACAATATTCCTATTGAGCCATTGATTGTGTCCAAAATAAATAATGACCAGAATAAAGTCACCTTTTTTTTTTTCTTTTTTTTTTACCATTGTTCATTCCTTTAATATTTCTATTTTACTTGAGTAATATTCCTCTAAAATAATTTACTTATTTTTCATGTGAATTGCTTTGCCATCGGCAGTCTTGTCAGAATTTTGTAAAACTAAAAATGTGCTTGTAATTGTAGTTCTTAAACTCATTTGCATGGATGACATGGATATACTTAAAATATTATTTTGTGATAATAAAAATATCCATTACCTACAGCACGCTTTTCCACCTTTTTCGCATCTGTCCCATTAAAACATAGCAGGTTCTCCATATGAGCTTACATCACTGGTTTAATATGCTTACGAGTTCTCAAATTGTTCTATACAGATATTTTTCAGCATCTGTAAAAAAAAAATAAAAAATGAAATGATTAGAGAGAAGTGTTTTGTGTTGTTTTTGATTCTCTCCTCCCCTATCCCCTGACCACTGACCCCACTGATCACTTACAGAATACTGTCCACACACACACACACACACACACACACACACACACACATACACACACACACACACACACAATAGTGTTTTTAGGTTAATTCACGTTTTTAATTGCAGCATCAGATCTTACTGCCATCACTGGTTTAATTTGGTGCGCTCCTTCATCACATGCATTGATCATTCACCATGCTGCACCTTTCATTCCATAAGTGGTACACTCTGTTCCATCAAATCACAATTCATCCCTTTACAGGCTCAGATGCCTCAAACAACAAAATGCATTTTCAGTTTCTCATCCCACCACTCAAGGAAATACCTGCTACTCTCCATCAAACATGCATCAATTAAGTGTTGATGTGAGGAGAAAGGACAATCTATAGTTTGGAGGATTTATTCAATTTGCATCCGTAATTGCGTGCAATTTACAAACTCATTATTTTACAATTTAGTGCATTTAACAGCAGCTGGAGGGCAGATAATGGTGGGGCTATAGGGGGCGAACACGGGCCCCAGATAGACCCAAAACATGATCCAAAGTACTAAAATGATGATTTCTATATATCTGGCTCTGAAAAGTTCCATTTCAGTGGAGAAAAGTGTGAATAGAAAGAAAGAAAGTTGATACAGGGGAAAAAGCAGCTTCCAGTAACACAGATAATTGTATTTTTACAACCTGATAGGGATGATGTGCAAGATATCAGCTCTGAATAATTCACACTGTATTGATTGTTTTTTAATTTTGCTTTGATCGAAATATTCGTTTTAATGTTTAATGAAGAGCTTGCTCTGAGTGTACAGTGAATATCAGCTCTCTGTATAGCAGAAAGCATGACTTGTCAAGAGGAAATTTATAGCTCATTGTAACTTTCCAGCTCAGTCCAACATTTCTGTGAAACCACTTTAGTCACTGATACTTTGAAGGTGACATAGCCATACAGCCTAACAGCCTTTGTGCTTTTATTACATTTGGCATGTCCACAAGAGCTCATGAAAGAGCTTTTCTTGCAGCAAAGGTGGGCGACTTGCTGCTTTTTGGCCCCTTTTGGATTTGGAATTGATCTTAGGGCAAGATGGCCTTGTTAAGCTCTAATAAAGTCCACAGATTTTCAGTGTATGATGCTGTGCTTAAAACGGGATTGTGTGTGCCTCAGTGTGTCGCAATCTGCGACTGCGTGTGCATGTGATGGCCTCTCCCTTTCTCTCCTCTCATAACTGATTGTTTACTGAGTGCTTTTCACCTTTTTTCCCTGAGCCTGTAAGTATAAAATTTTAATTAGGAACACTGACAGGTCTGGCGCATGATCCACAGCCTTGCATCCATCACAGAAAAACGAGAGAGAAGGATAGAAGAAAGAGAGAGAGAGAGAGAGAGAGAGAGAGAGAGAGAGAGAGAGAGAGAGAGACACTTTCTTTCCAATCTCTCTACTTCCACATCTCTACCTTCCCCATCCTCCCCCCTCCTCAGTCTCCCCTCTCCTGACGCGAGTGCTGGACTTGAGCAGCAGGTGCCATATTACTGTGTACAGAAAAGCAATTAGGCAGCATATTGGATGAATGAGGAGTGCATTAATATTAGCAAGTGCATTTGTCAGTGGCGTTTGATGCAAGTCCTTTTCTTTTCTTTCTGCAACATTAAGATTGTGGCGCTCATAAATTCACTGCTTAAACCACCATCTGCTGCACTGTCAGCCCACACCGAGGAGAGAGGAGAGGAGAGGGGAGCCATTTATTCCCTTCTGTCTCTCTCACTGGGGAAAGAAGAGTGAAAGACAGATAGATAAGAAGAAAATGCATTCATTCCCTCCCTTTCTTTGCCTTTCTTTTTCTTTGTTCCACAGGGAATGACTGTGTATTAGGATTTATGGAGATGCTTGGCGCACACCAAGCGACAATGCTCTTAAATCTGGCTCTTTTCCTATTGTCTGGAGTGCTACCTTCTGCTTACCGACAAATGCGTAGACACATTTCTCCTCATTGTGCTCAAAAAGGAGATAAATTCTTACGTGTGTGCCAATTCAAACAAGCATAGAGAATAACTTACAATAAACAGGTGGTTTTGCGATCATAACTCAGCGCAGTGTGTGGCTAGAGGTTGTGCTTCTCTTTGACCTCTAGCTTGTGTTTTTCCTCTTTTGCGATATGTGTTCTCACTTTCACAGCAGTGCATATATTTAAAGGATACAGTTGAGGGTATTCAATGTTTTTCCTCATGACACTGAATTCCAGGACAACACCAAAAGCACTGATCCTACTAAAAAGTATTGTAGCTAATTCCTCCGTATCATAGAAGTGCATCAGTGAGCCTCTGGGTAACATGTCCGTTCCCTCATCAAGTGGATTTTGGGTCAATCTGATATACATGTATGTCTTGCAACTAAAGTTACTTAGTCTATCAAATGTGTATTAATATGCACCTGAAAATAGTCCCCAACAAATGTACTTTTTCCCTTTTGTTTTTGTTCTAATTATTATTCTTTTTTATTTCTTCTTTTTCCTTGCTATGAAAGTGTTGGTGCAGCAAAAACCATAAGAACAAAAGTCATCAAAAAGGGCAGATGGTTTGTACGTTCCACTCATTACTGCGGCACATAAAATGAAACTCATTGACCTCAGGGTGGCACTGTAAAATCAAGTTTACGTTTTCCCAATCATCTCAGGAATTGCTCCAAAAGTCTTCTGCTCTCAAAATGTCAAATTTTCTGACTTTTTCTAAATTCTTTCAAAATCCTAGTTTGGACAACTTGTCAGAAACCATCAGGCCAATCTAAGTCATCATCAACGGGCTTTGCTGAGCTAAAGTTTTCAAGGAAATTTCACCAAAATATTTGACAATGCACTCAAGAAAAGCAAGCTGATGTTAGATTTTTTTGAGAACTGCATCCCCAACAGTTAAATTGATGTGAATTTCTTAAGTCTGGTGACATCCCTCTCTCTGCTGTCCACTTGTGAAGTTGGTGTGGCGTCTTGGTTCAGGAGCCAGTGGTTGGGGTTGGAGAGGACCTCAGGGAGCTACTTGCACCGGGTTAACTCTCACTATCATTCCCATTGTCTTCAATGCAGTACTTCACTAATTGTGCCTATGTTTAGTAGCAACTGCTGTCTGCGAATACTGTGTTCTCCTGATGGTCCAGTGGTCTAAACATATAGCTTCTAACAAGAAGCAAATTCAGTGTGGCACCAAAGTGTGTTTCTTATTTGGTCTGAACTCCTGTGGTTTCAATGTTGACATGCTGTATTCTGTGCTACTTTTGCAATTTCCAAACTCACTCCCAATCTCCCATGACAAGTACATCAGTTGTATAATTTCTTATTATTTTTCTCTGGTAAAAGTGTTTGTGCAGCAAAAACGTAAGACCGAGAAACACCAAAAATTGGCAAGTGGTTTACAAAATCCACGGGCATATATATAATGACACTCATTGACCTCAGTGTGACGCTGTAGTAATCAAGTTTACACTTTTGCAATTATCTCCAAAACAGCTTGGCATCGAGTCAAAATTATTTCATCATTTTAATTTCTCAAGTCATCTGCATCTGGTCTTCTGCTCTTAAAATGTCAAATTTTACGATTTTTTGCAATCTGCTTGAACCTCAATTATATCCCATTGTGGCTATATTTTAAGTTAGGGTATGTTTGTTTTGACACTAGTGTGTCTCATCCGAGTCAGTCATCAGTGTTTGCCTCATGTCTTTGTTCATTTTGACTCTGATGAAGACACAGTAATGTCGAATGCTTGTGTGTTTGCAAAATAAAAGTCTGCAAATCAATTGGTGTGCTCCGGTCCCCTCTTTTCTCTGGTGGTGGTGGGCGATGTTAGGGTGGATGCATTACCATTCGCCGGTGCATCATTGCATAAACCTATTATCAGATGCATTGTGTGGAAGTATTTTTAGAGGCAAGGGAGGGAAGGCGTCTCTGTGCTCCTGGCTGGCTGGGCTGGTGCAGGCAACACATTGTGCTGCCGTGTTGTTGCCTTCTCTGGGGACAATCGTATAAGTGTCATGGTACCTCTGGGTTTGGAGGGGTGTTGTGTGTGTGTGTTGGGGGGGGGGGGGTTGACAACACCTCCCGATTCTCCCTCTGAAAGCCCCCCATTAAAAAAATAGAAAAAGAAAAAAAGAAAAAACAGAAAAGTGTCACTGGAAGATTACTGTCACACTGCTGTCACCGTGACGGTGCCCTGCGGGCAGTACGGGGGCGGGATTGGCGGGGGTCGGATGGTTGATAGGAAGGTGGGGGGCAGTTGAACACCACTCCCCTTCCTTCTCCCTCTTACTCTCTCACTCTCTCACCCCTACTCTTCCCAAACCCCTTGCTTTCCTTGGTGATTAGCTCACCCCATGGTGAGCGCTAAGCGGCCTAATCTGCAACTATGAGGTGGTGGGTGTTGAGAGGCAGAGACAGAAAGACAGACCCAGAGAGAGTAACAATACGCAATCTAGACAGAGAACAACACACACACATACAGTACACATGAAATAATTATTAGAGTGGTTCGGTTTTGCTTTTGAATGATTTGCAGAGCTCTAATTCTCAGTGTTGCTGCTGTGTATTACATGTAATGAATGCTTTACAAAGCAAATTATCTTGACTTGACTCTTTACATTTTATTTTAGCAAAACTGTGTCTGATGAACTGTCACTTCAGTTTATAACACCCTGTGTTAGTTGACAAAAAATTGAAGTGAAGGGCCATTTACTAGCTTCCCCCTATGCTTTCAATCATATCTTTTGTCTCCACATTCCTATCAGCAATAATAAATTGCACTCACGAAGTGAACTGCCATTAAGAAGTTCATCTGTAAACATTAGCCGTCAGGTACTCAGGTTTTAAACAAACTCAAAGGTTAGCCAAAGAGAAAAGGAAGGAGAACCATGTTATAACCCAAACTATGTAAACACACAACAGTTAACAAAGTGACTGTCTGGTTTAAATTTGATCCCCTGTATGTGCAGCAGTTGTGCACATTTAGTTTTCCTGTGCAATGAGCATTGCTGGATCAAGTTAGCCAGTGCAAACATTTGCTATTGCGCCCCTAATGATCCCTAATGTACCACCCTTTGTCCAATGTCCCTGGTCACCTTCAAGTTTGTGTTAATTCTAGTTCAACCAGTAATCCTATGCTGGAATAATATTGAATTTCTGTTTTAGTATTCTTTAGTATTCTTCTTAAAGGTGGAATTTTCAGAAAATCCTTGTTATTTATGACCAATACTTTTGGCAGTAACTAGAAATGTATCTAATTACTTTTCCAAATAAAATACTGCAGTTACAGTTACTGGAATTTAAATGGGCTCATTACTCTCACTTTTGTTTCATGTGAAAATAACTTGCAGAGGAGAGCAGAGAAATGCAGCTTATTCCTGAGAGTTCAATTTACGATATAATGTCACTCAGTGTTACAGTTCTAATAACTGAAGAAACTTTGGTTCATTAAACATATAATACAATGATAAAATGTATGTCTTGTTTCACACTGTGCCATGGCAATTCTAAATTAACATAGGCATGTGTGCATTCAGAGAATTAAAGCAGATATTTAAAAGTCGCACAACAACACAAATGTTTTTAATATATCCACTCAGTATTTTGCTAGCAATAACTTGAGCAAGCAAACTAGATTAGGTAGCTGTTGGCTTTGCTGTCACCAGGGACAGTGGAAGTATTTTCTTGGAGGGGGTGTTGCAAGTATCACTTTATTTGTGGTGCACAACCCTGGACTGCACTGTCCAACATAGCAGTGCTGATTAGAGTGAGTTTGAGCCTGACCCAAGGACAAATGATTTGAGATGTAAACAGCTGCCAAGAACTAAGACTTTGATTTTCACAAATCCTTTTTATTATTACGACAATAAAATATGGTTCATATCAAAGAAATCATGTCATGCATGCAAATGTCAATTATAAATTCTTCATAAGATCATTTATAAAGGTACTGAATCAAAAGTCATTAGGTAAAAACACACAATGCTGACACCGTCTGCAATGTATTCCAGCCAGTGCCACTCTTTGAACCACACGGCCTTGTAGGAGTGAATGAAGTTTTCCCCAGTTTCAGAGAGGGAATCCATTTAAACTCTGGTGGTCTGAAGGACACTGCACCTGCCTTTTGAGTAACCTCAGCAGACAAGGACAGAAGAGCAGTACTACTGTGTGGGGCTGCTCTGTTGGTGTTGGCCTTCTGGCACAGATCAGGGAGGTGCAGGTGTCAACTTGTCAGTCTTTGTCTCTGTCTCTCAGGTCTTTAGCTGACTCAAGGGGATGTTTTGAAAAAAAAAATCAAATATCGACTTTTCTGATATTGACTTGAACTCTTAGCCTAATTTGCCTAACCAAGTCAATGTGCGTGTTCATCAAAAGTTCCAACATGCAAAAATTGCTCTATGTGTAGTCTGGTGTCAGGTAGTGGCACATCCTCATACCTAAATGACTGGATAGGTTGATTGTCGATCCCAAAATGACATAATATCAGTGTCAGAGAGTACCAGTGACAAGCTGGTAGAATGGACGTGTGCTGGACATTCCTTCTCGTGTCATCAACACTGTGAAATGGTCACTGTTTGATAAGGTTTAGGCAACAAAACTGCTTGGTTAGATTTAGGAAAAGGTCATATCTTAAAATATATACATTATTGTTTCCTACATGATGTAATGAAAATAGTTTATGTTACTTAAAATGCCAGCCATGTATTTATGATACAGGACACTTGGATAAATTAAAAATTCTGTTTTTATGGCAAAATGCTTTATTTTATGTAGATAGTAACAGTAATTGTTCTATAATCTAATCTAACAATTAAGATTAGCCTATCCTAAATAAATCAAGACATAGAAAAGACATAAAGCAAACACTAAAGTTGAAAGATTAAAGTCATTTTTGACAGGCCTCAGATTTCTGTTTTTAATTATATTTCTAGTGAAATAATCACGTTTCACTAATTTCCATTGTAAGCCACCTCTATGTACGATAAATATCCAGCATATCAAGTGCATCAGCAGGGTCGCACAGAGTTGCAGTGTAACAGTCACATATTCTGCTAAACTGATTTTACAGTTTTGTATGACTATAAAAAATTATTTATGGCTGCATGTTTATACAAGAGAGATGAACAAGACAAATGTTTTAATCTCATCAGTGATGGTGCTGGAACAAATATCCAAGGAGGTCATAAGTCTTATGCCAGGGGGGCACCAAATTAATGGCAAGTGTTATCAAAGTTGTGCTGAGTGAAAGTGAAACCATTCAGTGGTACGTTCCCCTGGAGAACATTTTTGAGAAACAAATAACAAAAATAATGCATTCTCCTGGCTTTAATAATATTCTGACTAAAAGCACGAGGAAAAATCACTTGCTTATGTATGTTTTACGTCAACCGAAATGTTTTACTCAAAACCATAGATGCTGGGGTGTTGAGGTGAGTGCAGCACCCTCTAAAACCAGATTTTACAAAAAACATCAGGTGATAAAAAGAGAAAGAGAGAGAGAGAGACAGAGAGACCGTGTGGATGAGTGAGGGAGACGAATGGAGAACATGGACAGAAGTGTTGACATGATATAAAACCTTTGATCATGAAGCCGAATGTTTTCTAAAATTCTCTGGTTTATCAGTGAAGTGTATGAACACACTGCAGACTGGAGTCTCTGTGCACAGTAACTAACAGACAGATAGATCCATGTTACATCCACTCATCTCCTCTTTGGAACGTCTGTGTCCTCAGTGTGCTGCTTTAGAACCTCTATGAACTCATCCAGACCATCTCTCTCTCTCTTCATCTCCGTGCACTCCTCGTGCATTAGTTGTTGACAGTGTGGCTGCTTTGACACAGGCCTACAGTATGCTGGTGTTCAAGTCTGCTGTGTGCTGTAATGTAAAATGTTCTGACATTTTTGTGAATTGTTGTAACTATCTGATATTAGTTATCCTAGCTCTTCAAATGAATGGAAAAAACACAAATATTGCACACCGTTTAGTGACGTCATTATATGGAGTGACCTCTCACCTATATGCATAACGAGGTCACAGCAACGGGACAACAAACAAAAAATCCAGATAATCTCACCAAGTCCTGTGAGTTCCAAAAGCTTCACATCGGATTTCCATTTTCCGCTGCTATCGCTGGACTCTGATGACGGAGAAAATGTTAACGGGCTTATACAAGTGAGTGAAGTTGGGGACACTGCCCCCTGGTGCCCCCTCATGAAACTGATGCTGAATCTCATGTAAATACATAAAAAGATTCACGATGATTGATACAGTAAATGTAATTTTCAGCATCTTGATGATATATAACTTTAGTATAACATAAGTTAGCTTAACGTCGTATCAGGACAGTCACTTAACTTAATGTTGGCTGAACATAAGGATAATGTTTTGCGATAAAAAAACAATGAAACACTGCCAAATGAAAATAAGGTAAAACTAGAAGGAAAAATTATTGATCTAACAATAAGTAGGTAATGACTTAAGTGGAAAAAAGGATTTCTGCTGGCTAACTTTTGGTGAAGCACAGCAGCTCTTGTTCTGATGCTGGTGCAGGGAGGCTCCAGAAGAGATTCCACTGAAGAGTAGTCTATGGATGTTTTGTATACTAAGAGGTACATGTCCCTTCAATGTGCCATTATGGCCAAATAAAGAAAATGCTGATCTGAAAACGTTTCTTGTTAAGATTTGGATGGTGTCCTGTGTGCTACATTATTTTCCTTTGCCTGTTTAAGTGATGAACTGCTCTACTTGTGGTTTCAAAAGATGATAACAGATGTTTTTTCCTGGTGCTATAATTTTGTGGCATTTCATTCGCACCAATTCTTTCTCAGAAAAAAAAAAGAAAAGAAAAAGCATTTAGTGCAGCTGTTGGTCAGTCAACATCTCTGACTGTCACCCTGTGCATATATATATAGACACACACACATAGGCACACACTCTTTTATGGACCTAAATCAGCCGTGTGAGAGTCCTACATCTGCCTTAAATCATGGCTGATCAGTCTCCCCAATCAACCATTTTGGCCCCGTCCAAAATGCTCCATTTCCTGACCCAGCTTCTCATCTCTCTTCATGCTATTAGTCAAAGCCTCTCTCCATTTCTTTTTTAACAGTCCTTTCCTAAACACTGCTACTGCCAGGTTTGTCAGCCGCCGTAGATTTAGCTGCCTTGTCAGTAGCGCTGCTGTCCTAATCTCTATCACAGCCTCAACTCTGGCCTCGAGGAATGATCAGAGAATGAGAGAGGTAGAGAAAAGGGAGAGAAGCAGTTTTTGTGCCAGAATTGCTTTTTTTTTTCTTCAAATAAGCAAATGTGTAATGTGGCAAAGGCCCAGTGCAGACCTACCCGCGAGGGTTGGGGGGTTGGTGGAAGTAGGGGGTTAGAGAGGGGAGGCAGACTTGGCACAATGCTCCGTCTAGTGTTCTGAATTAGTGAAAGTCCCTTTCACCCCCACTCCCACCTCTGTGTACCTTCCCTCCTTCATTTTCTTTGTCTTTTATCTTTGATATGCTTTCTTTTTTTTTTTTTTTTTACTTCCTCCCAATAGCTAGTGGATTGTCATAAAGTAGGCTAATTTATGAGAGCTGCTGTGCCGGGCTGTGATTTTAAGGATCATATTAGGAGCGTGTGCTTGTTTTTGGGGAGTCCAAAAGTATGAGTGATTATGCGTATGTGATTATTTCCACAGCTTCAAGTCAGTATTGTGCTGCCTTATTTTCTGCACATGAAACCCTAATTTCCAAAGAAAGAAAGATGCTGAAAAACATCAGACCACCTATACATTTCTTTTTCATGCAACAGGTGCACCAGTCCTTCCATTTACAAGGGTTTTTGTTTTGATTTTGACTCTTCGAAACAGACAGCTGTCTGTAGGGTTTGGTGATAATGACTGTCTAATGTGCAAAGGTAACCAACTTTGTACATGCATTACTATCTATTCTACCTACACAAGAAAATCTAGAGCTACTTTGGTTACATAGGTTTTCATTGTATTTGATTCTGAACATTGAAAAAGGCTTAAAATTAAGTCTGCAACACAAGTTTATGAAACACACATGCCAGCAGAAGACTGTTGGCCTTTCTTACTTAGGTGTGTGAGCATTTTGAATTTGTGTTCTTGTCAAATGGGATACATTTCTACCCAAACTCCACAGCAAGCCATCTTTGACACAACTCTGATTCCAAAAAAGTTGGGACACTGTGTTAAGCATAAATAAAAGCAGAATGCAATCATTTGTAGATGAACTGTGATCACCAAAAACAGTTTTACAAAGTGTTTCCAAACCCATGTAGTAACATCCTTTATTCATGTGTTCACAAAGTGGTGAACCTCACCTTACTTGTAAACAACTGAGCCTTTCCAGGATGCCCCTTTCATACGCAATCATGATACTATCACCTGTTAGTAATGAACCTTGAAGATTTTTTTAACTAAACCATCAGTCCCTGTGACATCAGCACTGAGGAAGTGACATCACATAGTATTTTTAAGGTGAGTGTCAGTAAGTTTTTTTTTCATTTTTTTATATTTTATTGTGTGTTTTATCAGATTGAGACGGTGAGACTCACCATTTCAGCTCAGTTGTATGAATAAATGATAGCAAACAACTGTTTCAGAAAAATTGAATAGTGTAGCAAAATATTACAATTTGATGATGTCCTAAATGACATGTAGTGCTGCCGTCTTAGCTAAATATGGAGTGATAGCGACTATTAACCAAACACTTCAGCCCCGTCCCATTCAACCCTGTCACATTTTTGATAGCGACAGGGTCGAGTCGTAGTGACAGGGTTGAATGGCTGACACTTCTCAGTAGATGACTCAATTGTAGACTTTGATGAGAACTGTCTAAAATGATTCCTAATGCTATTTTATGTTCCATATTTTCAGACATCACAATGGCAAAAACAGCAGCAGAGCAGCAAAGAGAACAGGGCAAGACGGAACGCAGACCCAGAGAGAAGGGAAAAATATTTCAGGAGTGAGGGCGAGAGGTGGAAAAGGGGCACTGAGGCACGGAAAAAGAAAAACATGGGATCTGAGTGACAGAGCTAAACGACATAAGCATAGGATGTGGAGGAATGCTAAAAAAAAAAAAAAAGAGTGAAGAAAAGGGAAGCATTGAGCAATATCAACACCCTTCCACAAAGTCCTGATAATCAACATCCAGAGCTACCCAGGTCAGGGCCATAAGGGAATTTGTTTACCGCTGACCACATGGACAGATCCATTCCATTGATGTCTGCGATGAATTTGTGCTTGATGCTTCTGATTTAATGTAATATGTTCAATACTTCTTTAAATAAAATGTTTTGTTTCATTTTTTTTCACTTGAAAAATCTTCAATTTTGATAACATTCAGTTCCCATTTTATTGAATATTATATGATTTGCACAATCCATACCATATTAAAATATTGATCACCTCTGCTATCGTGTCAGTCCCGTCATGCCGAGTTCAACCCTGTTATGTGATGTTTTTATTCATATTTGAAGAAATATGAAGTTAATGTTGAATGTGTGTACAATTTAGTGAATAATCAGAAAAAGTGAATCAGCCCTAATCAAATCCTAATGTTACTGCATGTTTTTGATCAAGTATGAAGGCAGATGTCAGATAAAGTTCTGAAGACATGCTTTTGCTGTCAAATGGTGAGGATTTTAAAAGAAATAATCTGCTTCATTACTGAAGTTCTACAAAACTACAACATATTTTCAAATCATATTCAGGGTCCAAGTTGTCTTTGAACAAATTGGAGTCAAAAAGGCTTTAAGTGAGAAAGAAATGCCTTATAATGATTGGGATTTCATGTCTGAGGTAGGAAAATGTATTTTCTCACATGTTTAACTAGTCCACCATCAGAAGTATTCTTTTCAAACAATGGTATGACCCAAAAGGCGCCCATCTCAGAGAATCACCCAGTAACCAAACCGTGTTCTCCTGTGTTCAACACTGATGTTTTGTCGATCACCCCAATCTCCTCCGTCAGTGTACTCATAATTACTACAGATGTGGTTTTGGGGCACTTGCTCAAATGACTGATGTTGTCTCTGAAGTTTCTCACAGCGAGTTACTCCAAATACATTTATCATGGCATGTTTTCCAGCTCTAATGAACTCATACAACATTGTTCTGCAGCATGACCACAGCCTTCTGCTTACTCACCAGCCTATAGAGGAAGCTAAGCTACTGACCGCTAGAAATTTGGTAGCCGTTTAACATAGCGCCATTTCGTTTTATTTTCATGCAAACTTCAACGTAATTATTAAGAGATATTTTCATTTTGGGGGTGAACCTGAAAACTATAGTGATTTAAAAAAAGCAGAATTAAAGGTAGCAGAGGGGCAGGTTGTCAGTGGATATACTAAACTGCCAGTAACAGAAATAACAGTGGAATGCGCTACAGAGAATATGGGTTATATTACAATAATGGGTCCAGGGAGCAGTGAGTAGTATGTGGGTTAAATTATACTGTAAGCAGGGACCGCTGGACTGTATGTAGGTCATATTATACACTTTAAATGGGGACTGGTGCACATTATGTGGGCTATCTCAGTTAAATCCAGTCAAATGAATTCAAATTTTAGCCTACTATACACATTCATGGCTCTTGTGCACCTCAGAGAATCTGCCTTTGATGGCGAAGCTTTTTGTGTGTACTCATATACCACCTTACACATATACTCGATGAAATTAGTCCACTACACAGCAAGGTCATTGCTAAAACGTGTCTCACATATCTCTAATCTTACTCAGACATCCACACACTCACATACAGAAGCAGCTCATCCACACCCCGGTGGCCTGTAAGCCCTCAGATATATAATTTTCTTCAAATGCACCTTTTTAGTTTGCCTGTATCCTCAGTGCCCTTTTTCAATCTGAGCTGCCGACTCATCCTGTCGTGTCCCATCTTTCACAAATCACACAGCGGCGGGGCCATGATCGGAGAGGGACAATTTGTCAGCTGTATGCATGAGTAAGCAACAGATTCACCATCCATTACACTGACCGGACAGAGGAAGGCGGAAAGAGAGGGGAAGGAGGGATTGCATGTGTGTATGTGTCTGTGTGTTCATGCTTGCCAATCCTTGTGAGAATGATTTTAAATTTTAGACCTTCAGAGGGAGGGCATCTTTGCAAAGTGAGGACATTTTGGCTGTTCATCATTTACACATGAAGTTTGGTGGTGGAGTTTGAGGTTCAAGAATTTCACCAAGGATTTGTGGAACTGGCCCAATGGTCAACTAGTGTGTTCAGCAAAACAAAGAAAACATAGATCAAAATCATCCTGGTAGACCACAGGTCATACTGCTCTGTGTGTTAGCACTGTGTAGAGTGATTTCTGCTGCTTTGGTATCGTGCACTCGAGCCATAGAACTGTGTTGCATGCTGTAATGTCTTGCAGGATGTGCTGTCACTACTTCACATTAAAAGTTTTCCACCAGTGAACCACTTGAAGACATGTGATGTAAGATGTCTAGAATTAGCCACTGGGTGTGCAGAAGCAACATATTGCTCATTTCTGGTTGTTAAAAAAAATTGCCTTGATATAGATCCAAACAATTTTCAGCACCCTTGAAATATTGTAAGAGGATGAGACCTCACAGCCACAAGTAAAATAGAGTTGCAGGAAAGAGGTGTTCATTGTAAATTTGGGCTGTAAGCAATATCAGCATTTTTGTTAACTTCCTCCCTCCTCCCCATGTCTCCACCTGTTCCCCTCCCTCAACACATGAACACACTGCGGTCTTCACTACAGCACCTGACAGCATTAGACAGCAGGGTCATCCTCCTCTCACCAGTAAGTACACTAAAACCAACCCTGGCAATAAGTGCAGTTTACTAGCCATCTACTGAAGTCACAGACAAACAATACATTAAACCTGTGTCAGAGTATGAACATGGCATTTGAAAATATTAGCTAGTGTCCTGCTGGACAGACAGATAGCTAGTTCTGGATAAAAGGCAACTAGCTAGGCAGACAATTCTGAGTTCTAACAGCTTCATTTCCAAACATGAATGGAGTAACTGGGTTCTTAAAGCCACTAAGTTTGCTAATGGCAGCTTGTGAGCAAGTTCTTTGGAATGTCACTCACCCAAGATATGAAGCTGCAGCTGTCAGTGAGAACTGCTATTAGATTTGTGCATGTAACTTTCTTCTGATTTTGCATCACAGCGGTCAGGGAAGAGGGAGGCGAGCCAGGACCGAGGCCGAGGAGGACCAGGATGCTGTCATGGGAAAGGGAGAAGCAGAGGCACCTTCAGTCAGGAAGCATTTTGTGTGCAGGTACGTCAAAGAGCCCAGCCTGGGCTGTGATTGATAGAGTATGTACTGCTTATATCTTGCTGACGTACTCAATGAATACTTACAATACTGTTTTCTTTTCCTTTCATTTTCACTTGTGCACTTGTAGTTGTATGTCATGTCAATATATCCTATTAAAGTATATTGTGCTGTGATTTGACGACAATAAAGCTTTATATGACTGTGTGTATTAATATTTCATAACTGTGCCCTTTCAGGCAACACTGAGCACATTCACACACTCTGCCCTGCCTCAGCTGGGACCCTATCCTGATCTTCTTTGCTCTATGTCCAGACCATCCCTTTCTTGGACAGCCACGTTAGTGCATCTGTCAGAAGTGTGTTGTGATGCCATCAGACCCAGGGAATGCATGCTGCACTGCAGCCAGCCTGGTGCATATCCATGCTGCCTCACATGGATGTATTCACCCTTTAAGAAGAGGTCCTGTGGCTCGCTGTGGGAATGTGGAATGGTGTCCACTGCCGGCAGACAGTATGCTATGTGGCAGCATGGAGTGTTACTTAAAGGTATCACAGGTCAGTTTCTTTCATCACGAACAGTAAATGAACATATTGGACAGATATTTGAGGTTATATCTTTTTTTTTTTTTTTTTTTGTAATACGTTATGATGCTCTATTGATATTGTTGGAGATATTACTAACTACAAATTTTGGAAAATGTTGTTGTATATTTGGGAAAATTGGGATCTTGTCTGACTTGTCTTGTCTTTCTGCTGACAGATGTGCCAAGGTCGCTATTCATCTAAATATAAAAAAGTTTATCCATTTCATTTCAGAACATCTCCAGTTTTGTCTCATGTGTTTGTGTTATGTTTGGGGTGAAGACATATTCCATGGCACATTTCACTTATTCAGTTTCAGTTTATTCCTAGGGCAAGTTGTATGACTCACCTATTCCTCTGCTAGCTTGTGTCTGCAACTACTCTTCTGTGGGTGGTGCTGGAATACCTAACAGAGCTCCAACATGCTTGGCATCATCAGGCCTCCTTGACCTCACTGATGGCACACACTCATCCGGAGGACAGCCTTTTCTGCAGGACAACATCCTGTCTGCACTGTCCACTTCCATAACCTGTCATTGTAAAACTGGTGGTACTGGATGGTAAGTGTGGTTCCATTTAGCTCAGTAATAAACATTTTCAGTGAATCATTTTTAGATTTTTCTAGCTATGATAAACATTTTGGAATATTCTTTATCAGACTTATTAAGTTCCTAGCTACATTTTGAGTATATGTCAAAAACATAACATGGTTTCATGTTGAACTTAGTCAAATGATGCTTTTGCTTTTCCCTTGGATAATCTCCTAAAGGTGGTGGTTGTAGCCAGGGCAGCTGGCAGGACCTGAGCTCCATACAAGGGCAGAGATCCCAAAGCAGTTGCCAGCATACATCAGAGTATGATTGTGGAAAGACTCCACTTCTGCAGTTGACCTGTAACATTGAAATGCATATTTTTGTCCATTTCATTTCATGCTACAGCAGTTTCCACATGGTCAGTAGCAAAATACAATATTACATACCCAGGATGTATGCTAACTTTCTTGCATATAGCACTGCTGCTCCAGAGGTTGAAAGTTTTGTATAAAAGGCCACAAAATTGTAGCATAAGTATGAAACGTCTGTTACATAAAAGTCATTTCCTGGAATCTTTTCTGGAGCCTCCAGCAACAAAACAAGAGCTGCTGTTCCTCGTCCAGAGTTAGCCACGGGAAATCCTTTTTCTACTACTATGTTGTATCAATAAATCTTCCCTCTCATTCTGCTCTTTCCACTGGCAGCGTTCCATTTGTTTTGTTTCACAATAAGTTATTCTTATTTTAAGATCGCATACAGTTAAACAACTGTCCTGATATTAAGTTAAGCTAACATGTTAGGTAAAGATGAACATTTTTAATTATATATAAATATGATGAAAATTATATCTATCAATCATCATCTGTTGTGTTACATATTAAGAGATTAGAGCTAATTTGTACTGTTAATCTCTCTTGTATAAACAGACAGACCTTTGCATGTCAAAGGTCTCATTTATATCCTCAGAGGACATACTGACAAAAAACACAATAACAGTGATCACTTGTCAGAAATAGCGGCTTAGTGTATGGCACAGAGATTAGGAAATATACTGTAGCTTCTCTGAGATAGTACTTCTTACAAGATGACTGTCACATGTAATGAACACATTTAGGTAGCGGTCACAGAGTACCACTCATGACATCAATCAAACTCATAATCGGAAAAGAGCAGCGATTGCTTTGGAGGAGAGAGTTCTATGTTAAACTCAGTGTAACATAAAGTACATTAGCTAAAATAGTAATACATTGTCATGGAGGGATGGCTATCACTAAGAGTCCTAGTTAGATTGCAACTCTTTGGAATTTACAGAATAAATTCTGTATGTCATTTCAATAAGTAATCCCAATCAAATGTTGAGCAGCAATTTGTCATCAACATTATAAAAGAGTTGACATTTGTAGACATGGAGATACAGTAGTTAGCCCCGCAACCCCAAAAGGGATACGCGGTATAGAAAATGGATGGATGGATGGATGGAGATAGTTAGTCTTGATTGCCTGATAAAAGATGGAAATGGTAGCCTCAGTCTGAGTGATCAATTCACTCAGAATCATGAGCAAGAATTATGGGTGTCTTACATCTTTGGTGACCTAGTAGCTACGTCTGAAAGATGTGAATGATGAAGCAAATAGCCATTTTCTTTGTTATTATGATATGATTGCGTGGCACCACTTGTAGCCAAGTCATTTTTGCAAGTAAGATACTTTCTTACCAGCAACATGATAAACAATTAGTCTTCTGCCACCGTAAAACACCGAAGTCCACTGCATTTATAAACTAATGTTAACTATCAGGGTAAAAACTACCAACAAACCTAGCTGGCTAACAAATATCTGCATAGCTACTGCAGAGGAAAATATACATTAGCTTACCTTTCCAGAAGCTAGCTGTGCATCCCTTTTCAAGTGATTGAGGTTTTTCCAATGTGCAGGTTTTGCTGAAACACATGTGCATGGACGCAGTGCTGCATGTCTGCCACAGCATGCCTTCAGCAGTCCATTATACTCAGGTACAACCTGATACGACCACAAAAGTCTCATAGATGTAGTGCTGCTCATCTCTTTATGCAGCTGGCCTGTTTTTTTTTTGTTTTTTTTTAATTGTACCATGGTACCAGGGGCAATGTGACGCAGCACGCAGTGAAGCTGGCATGTAACCACATGCTGCATAATATCTACCCAGCGTCAAAATGCGGTTAAGCACATGGGGAGTGTTGACGCAAAGTCCGCAGCAGAGACTGAACAAATGACAATATGTCTATGTTTACACTGTGCAAAACCTAAAGTCCTCCAGGAACATACTCCTGTGCTTGTCAAATCCTCCAGGTACACATAGTACGCAGGCAAAGATGTGAACAGTGCTGCTAGCATCACAATCATTTGCCTACACATTAAAATGCATGTCAGCACTTTTGAATAGATGGGCAACAAAGTCCTGGACAGACAGAGAGAAGAGGTGTAGTGAAAAAAAGAAGCGATAGAGGAGGCCAAAACTTTTTGCTGCTTTGACACCTCTCTTCCATTTTATGAATAAAAAAAGCATATACATCCTTCCTGTGAAGGCAATGCATGTGTATGTATGAGGTTGTGTGTCAATGGACTCAAGGAGACATGTCTCTATGTGTGTGTGGTAAACTTTATTTTGACTACATGTGTGAGATCATGCTGAAAGTAACCCTCCTGTTTCACACAATTGTATATGGATGTGTATGTATATATACAGTAGGTGTGAGAGTGTGTTTGTGTTGAATCACCATATGAAGGTTGTTTGATGCCAGACCTCCACAGGCCTGAATAGATTTACAGACAAAATTCATACATCTGCTTTTGTTAGAGATGTAGAGAAACGTTGACATGAGTATGTGTGTGAGAGAGTTTCTGTGTGTGTGTGGAGTATGTCAGAGAGATTAGCAGAGTAGCAGCCAAGTTTTGTAGTTTTACAGAACATGAAAAACCATGAGCAGTCCCACACCGCCAGTGAAGAACCTCTCTCTGCTTGTAAAACTCACATCTGAACTCTGGAGTAATCTAACTGGACCACAACGCATTGCTATAACACTATGAGCCCATGATCGAATGGATACTCAGAGGAATATACTTGTGACCTTTGATGCCATGTTGGTGCCACATTGGTTTTTGTGCTTTTTGATATATAAACAATGTTGTGGCAAATGATCATAACTATTTTTTTTAAACCCTAATATGACATAGTTTTGACTTCAAAACTACAAAATGAATGTAAATGAGTCTTATGTTATCTTACAAATGTATTCATGTCAGTCTGTGTATATTACAGTAGTAGTTACAGGAAGCTGTAACTCAGTACATCTCTATGGTAGTTCACTGAACAGTAGGTATATAGGTATACTTAGGCCTGTTCCTTACCCTGTTCCTTTTTGGAACTGAATTAGGCCACTGTGGGGAGTAAAAAAATTGAGATTTACAGAATAAAGTAGAATAAAAAGTTGTAATCTTACGAGTGTACTTTTAGCAGAAATTGGTAACACTTCATTTGAAGGGGTGGCTATAAGACTGACTGTTGACATGCTTTGAGATGTCCCAAACAAGATATCCAAAATACTATAAGATGACTTTGTCCATCTTTCTGACACAGAAAATGTGTCTTCATCTCTGACGCAGCTCCTCCCCTTAGAAGAAGTGTTGAATGATTTAGCGGGACTTTAAGTCATCACTCCTGGCTTTGGTCCACCTGTGACGTACATTTTAATTTGATCTCCTCTGGAACAGCAGATCTTTCTTGAGGAGGGATGGTCTTCACCCTAATGGCCTGGGTGCACTTTAAAAGATATTTATATTATAGAAAGACAAAGGGTGTTGACCACCAAAATCTTAAGTATCCAGAATTAAACCTGTCTAGGACCAGGTCCCTTACTGTTAAGCTTGCCTTGTTCAATATAAGGTTACTGACCAACTTTTCACATGACTCAATGAGGACATTCCAAACCTTACAAAAGCTTGCAGCAGAACAAAATGCAAATGGAGGACAAGAAAACTCCAAGTCCATTCCCTACAAATGAAAGATCGACTGGTCATCTACCGCCAAAAAGAAAAAGTTAGTAAGCACCAATCAGTAAAAATCCAGTTTTTTATTTCCATCCATTAATCATCTTCTCAAACCTCAGACAAGTCCCACCGATTCATCTTCTGCTGACTGTGAAAAATTTCTCTCCTTTCTTTTGTAATAAAATTCACCAAATTCGAGCAAACATCACCATTCCAACTTCTCCCATCATTCTTTCTTGTCCATATCATTGTTTGGTATATAGCTCTTGGCCAGTTGATATGGGAACTCTCACGGATGCTGTGTCCCACATAAAACCCTCATCCAGTCATCTGGATATCATTCCAGCTAAATTGTTCAGAGGAGTGATGGGGAAATAGGCCTAGTCTGCTCCAAATATTCAACAGCTCCCTTTGCTCTAGATGTTTGTCAGATTATTTTAAAGTAGCCTGTATTCAGCCTCTGCTAAAAGGCCCTGGCCTTAAGCCATCAGTTTTTACACAAATTAGACCAATCTCAAAATTGTCCCGCATTTCCAAAATTCTTGAGAAACTGTTCAAGAACAACTTCTGGAAGCGATTCATGACATGCTGTGAAAATAATCTGGACATTGCAAGCTATAAACCACTGACACAGCTCTTCTTAAGGTTACAAATTACTTAATAATGGCTGCAGTCTGTGGACACAGCTCTGCTCTGGTGCTGCTTGGCCATAGAACAGCTTTCCACAGTCACTCTATAATAATTTGTAGACTTAAAGATTGGGTGGCCATTTTTGGAACAGCCCTAGAGTGGATGTCACTGTATATGCTAATATTAGGTCATATTATTCACCACCGTAACATGCCAGTTATATACAGCTATATCTT
Organism: Chaetodon trifascialis; assembly: GCF_039877785.1. NCBI lineage: Eukaryota > Metazoa > Chordata > Actinopteri > Chaetodontiformes > Chaetodontidae > Chaetodon > Chaetodon trifascialis. The sequence continues at coordinate 4,894,434 of NC_092068.1, forward strand.
GCCATTAAACCCTCTCAATGCAACAAGCTGCAGAGCTGATGTGAAAGACTGGATGTCACAAAAGTTTTTGATAATCATCACCCTTGAGCACCTGCATAATCAGGTCCAGCCACTGCTCGTACCCCATGTCCCAAATATGTAGGACACTGCTAAGAACTTGCATGTTATCTTTGACAATGAGGTAATTTTTGGACAAAACACTCACACACGCAAAAAAAGTACAATAATGTCTTTGCCAGCTCAGGTATATTTCCTGAATCAGAGCAATGTTACCTTTCAATGCAGAGAAAATATTCATGCATTATTTCCTCACATTTGGACTATTGTAAGGGCTCGTTTACCTGCCTCAGTGTGAGAGTGAGATGTAGCTCAGCTTCAGACTGCGCAAAACAACTCTTGTTGTTATTATTATTATCATTATTAACCAAGACAACATAACCGGTCATAAACATGCCATAGCAGCCCTCATTATCTAGACTTAAAGAAAAATAGCTTCATGTGTTAACATCACATTTAACTGTCATATGTGGTTGGTTTTGATGTTGGCTGTCATGAGACCATTATAATTGTGCCTGCCCTGCATAATTAAATATTTTCCATGACTTTATCTACAGTGGTACAATTTGGACCAGTCATTAAGATATAATTAAATGTTATTACATGGTTAAATAATTTTAAAGTAACACCTTGCACATTAAAGCAACATTATGCTAGAATTGGTATTTTTTGCAATTTGCAATTTTTTCTGATTGTTCCCTCTGATGTCCTCTGGCTGCTCTGCCTCAACTCCGTGTTTCATAGAGTTTCCTGATGGACAGTTTCACTTGTTGCTAAAGTAAGCACTAACTGCTGCTAACTGTAGCTGCTGTTAACTAGTTAGCTGTGTAGCTCGGGGTCCTATTAGCTTGGAGCACTGTGGGAGTGTTCTGCCAGCAATATCAAGTTGTCCTAACAAACACATTGACAGGTTATGGTGTCTTAATGTCAAGATGTAATAACAAAGACATCTTAAGCAATGATGTAATTAATTGAATGACACTTCATGACAACAGTCAGAAACATTAATTGAGGCTCATTTAAATATTTAAAGAACAAAACCTGAATTTTATGAAAAAAAGGTTGGGACATGTGCTTTAACATCTTGACCATATGATCAGTGTACAGATGTGGTCTGTGTCTCTAAGCTGTGCGTCCTCCTTGCTTGGTGATAATACCACACTTCATATTATTAGAGGTATCTTGCTAATACATATATTGCTAATACATATTTTGAATTACTAATGTAAATCTGCAATGTAACAGCACAATACAGTATAAATGTTAGAGGAAACAATGGACATGGTAGATATTTTTGATTTGATTTGTGGTTGTGTATTGTTGAAGCTGTGCCTCTGACTGTTGTAGTGGTTTTCTGGAATGTGTTGGTTAATTTTTACAACCTTGCTGTGCACAGGCTCACTTGTGAGAAAAGGAACTTCTGTACAAATACAATCACAACTGCACTGAAGCGCATTACATGCACCACAGCAGCGCTGTTGTCTGTTCATAAACTCCCAATACATGTGAGTGCAAAAATACACTCACACACACATGCTCCTACACACTTTCCCACATTGACATCTGCACTCCTCTGTCCGTACACAAAGATTTTCTATATACACACGCATGCAGACACGCACCCTCCCCTCTGCACACACACACACACACACACACACACACACACACACACACACACACACACACACACACACACACACACACACACACACACACACACACACACCTCTGGTGTGAATGGCCCTTGGCCACAGGCAGAGTTTTCACAGTAAACTAACCTTGATCAATAACCTGCTATGGACCTCAGCAAAACCCACTGTTCTCCCTACTGCTGGATTTCAATATCACGCCTGTTTGAACACTCTAGCCACAGGCCAACTGTGTGTGCGCATGTGTGTGAATGCACATATGTGTGTATGCATGTACGAGTGCTGCCGCTGCATGAATTTACGAGAGCCTCTGAGCTTGTGTGAATGTGTTTTTGGCCTTGTGTGTCTGTGCTCAAAGAAATCTTTGTGCATGAATTTCAGTGTGTGCGTGTGTGTGTATGTGAGTGTGTGTGTTTGAATGAAGCCTCAGGGTCCGCTGTGAACGGTGCTAACTGGCCCTCTGAACTCTTCCCTGTGAAGAGAAAGAGAAAGCCACCGGGCATGTGCAAAGGACAGCATGCCATTTACCTGGGCTACGGATGGTTTTTAAAACTGGCATGAGGGACTTCCACGCACACACTCATGCTCTCACACACACACATACTGAAGATACTCCTGCCTTTTGCCTCAAACTCTAAAGCACACCTTTGCTCCCTCGCCTCAAACACAAACACACTTCAAAAGTTTTTTTTTCATTTTTTATTTTTTATTTTTGGAAGCGATACAGTCAGTACTACCCCTGCATTTAAAGAGCCTAACCGCTCCCTTCATGTGCCCTTTTCTCGCTTCCTGCCTCTGCAAAAAGGCCCCACCGCGCCAAAAAAGACTTGGTAGTTTACATCCAGTGCTACAACTAGCGAGACAACCTTTTGGCTCTCCAAGGTGTTCGTCTCACAGTGCTCTTTATATACAGTATGGTGAAGTGTGAAGTGTATACGGCCCCTGCTCCAGCTCGAGCTGGGCCTTCAGAAGAGCATTATAAGGTATTTCAACTTGGGTAAATGCTCAGAAAAACAACAATTGGTGAACTCTGAATGCTGTGATGTGGATGTTGAACAATAGTGGAGTTTATCCCATAATGGCATGTATCACAGATGTAATGCTTTTCCAGTAATGAGTAATGAAACAGCCAGAACTTTTATATTTTCATCATAGCTCATGAATAGTGTAAAAAAAACTTGAGCCATCTGCCTTATCTGAACCTGTGTGTGTGTGTGTTCATTTGTCTCAATATACCTGTGTGTATGAGTTAGTGGTTGAATACAGCTGACCCAGATGTGTTAAGTGGGTCATGGGAACATCACCGCCCACACACTGGGGGTTATGGGTAGGCAGAGCGCTCTGGTGTGTGTGTATGTATGTGTAGATGGGGTTAGGACACTGGGGCAGTGCCCTGATTATACTCAGATTAGTTTTGGGAATTCATCGCTCCTCCTCCTGAGCTTTACCCCCCCTAACTCTGTCTCCCTCTCCTTTTTCTCTTTTCCCTCTGTTCCTACTTCTCTCTCTATCCCTCTCTCCCTAGCTTTAGCACAATATCTTTATTTGTTGTTTTTTTTTATTTTGACAGTGGCTGCATATTTTCACATTTTGCTCAGAATTTAATTATTCGATCAAAATGAAGTTTTCCTGTTAGTGGCTTTAAGATTGTTAAAATCATCTTACTCCACACACTGAAAGTTTATATTATGTATGAGCTTGTTCCAGCTATGAAATAAGCTATATTAGGCATACACTGAGTAGGATATTGAAAGCCGAGGATCAGTATTTTTATGGCTACATCTGATGGAAATATTCTTGATTGCTGCGTCATTTTATACATGATTTCTTAAAATTCAGCCTGACTTTTGGGATCACCAGTTTCAAAATACAGTTCTGAGTATTTGAACAATGCTGGGCTGCACAGTGTGAGTTTGTAATGATTGGTGTAAAGGCTGACCACAGGGTGTGCATGGATCTGAGAGAAAACAAAAATGCTGTCTTAGGAGGGAAGGAACAATGAAGAGTCAGAGTTACTGTCCTTTTGAATATATTCACATAAGTGTAGTTGAGGAAAACTGCACTACTTCACATCTTTCCTGACAAAATTTCAAAAGTTGGCTTAAGACTTAAGGCACAGCAGTTTAATAGAAACAAGCGTGAGTCTGTGTTCTTGTTGTCCTTTAACTTCCAACAGTCATACAAATCAACTCTACTACTATTTGCCGTGGAAGCTGCCTCACTGTGCCAGAAACTGAGACACTTAGTACAAATGGATCAGGCAGGGGGTCATTTTTGTATAATTCAGCTTGATTCTGTAGTTTGGATGAGACTGGAGCCAAATTTTAAGGAATTATTCCTAAAATTGCAGTATTTTCACTGATGTTGAAGAGGCAATATACCACCTGATACATGCTTAAAGCATTAAACGGCCTTTGCTTGATCTTGTGACTACCTGATTAGTGACTGGTCCTCCTCTTGTCTCTTTCTGGTGTTTTTATGGTTGCATCCCCAGCGTGATTGGAAATGGGGCATGGAGCCTGGGCAGGATGTCTCGGAGGAGAGATGGCAGCCAGGGTGGCACGCTGACTGGAGGAGTGCCAACCGCTCTCAACCCGGTAGGGATCCATGCCAATTCTGCCTCAATCTCTCTCTGTCTCTCTGAACCAGTGGCCGTCATGCTCGCTGACATTCAAAGTTTGTTACCCGCAGCAGAGATTCACTACTTTATCCATTACTTTATCTGTCACCCATCCAATGGTGAATATCATAAAGTGCCACTGTTGTTAGTCAGTGTGGTCCTCATTGCCTCAATGTGTGTGTGTGTGTGCGTCAGTGTCTTCTTAGCAGTCTTACTAAACTTTTTATTTTGACAAATCACCATAATGTCATGAGTTTTTATGCATCTACTCTGCACTATTACACTTTATTTATTGTCATATGCTCAAAAGTAACTATGAAGCAGCTGTTTTTACATAAACACATAAAATAGTGTGGAGGCTAAAATATAGGAGTATAATATAATATAATATAATATAATATAATATGATATAATATTATATAGCAAAATATAAGGCCGTGGTGGACAGGTGCACAATACATCTACATGTAGATGTATGCATATATAAACAGGTAGTTATAGATGTAACTGGGCACATAAACGTGAGATAGAATATGTATGTACTATACAAAGTAATATAGAGTGTAAAGTGCACTGTGAGTAAAGTATCATAGTGGCGAGTTTCAGAGCTGAAGAGTTCAACATGATGAAGCTGTCGGGTAGCCTGGTGGTTTGGGACTGGATGCTGCAGTACCGTCTGCCAGACGGCAACGAGAAACTGGTGTTTGTGACTGGTGTGACTGGGGTTTTCTTCTTGCACTGCTGGGTGTAGAGGTCCCTCTGTAATGCCATACAGACGGTGAAGCAGCCAGCCACGATACCCTCCACAATGCACCTGCAGGAGTTTCAGATGTTGTTGATGGGAAGAAAGAGCGTAAGAAACACAAAACAATTGACTGCTGGGTTTAGTTTTCACATTAAATGTCTCATGTTCATGATTCCAAAGGAGTACAAACTAGCCCCAGTTTGGGGCTATGAGGATGTTTTTTGCTCTTAGACTTAGCTAAGGCATGTGCACACTGATAACACTGTCAGATTGCTTTTGTAAAGATCTCCACCCTGAAACGAGTGAACAATGTTAACACAAATCTCTAAATCTTTACCAACATGTCTTCTTTGGGTTGAGAAACAACACAGTTGTCCGCCATGGCACGACCCATCTGGAAAAGAGTGCCACAGCTACAGGCTGTATGCTAAGACCTGTATTATGTGATCAGCAGTTTTTCTTGCTCTCTCTAAAATACAAGGGCGACCTTTTCAGTGTTATCCACTCTGGAGAAAATCTCCTGTATATAAGCTGGATTTTGTCAGTTCTCAAAAGGCCATATAATTCTTTGCTGGAGTTTCTCCAATTATGAAGCTGGTTATGAAGCACTTTGAGCTGCATGAGCTTGCACTTAGTGTATAGTACAACCACTTAATGTTACGATCCACATGCTGTCTACGATGGGCCCAGACTGCCAAAGGACAGTGGCTGTAAGTGGCTCTGAGACAGATTGAGAACATCAGGTGTTTTAATTCGACTGGTGTCAGCCTGTGAAACATGGCTGCTCGGGCCAAACTGGCCCTCGGCTACACTCTCTAATGTTTATATGTCTAAGTATGAGCCAAATGCATGCTCTCAGCACACAGGTCAAAAGCTATGAACTTAGAGTGGGCATGTGCCAGAGACATGGTGGGCCTGCCAATTGCTACAAGCCTGTGGCCAGACGGCGAGTACACAGAGGTCAGGAGCAGCCAAGTGGAGTCCAGTGAGGGATACCCTGGTTTAGTGTTGGCCAAACAACGCCCCCAGGCTGGCTGGACTGACTCAACATGACTGCTGTGTGTGTGTGTGTGTGTGTGTGTGTGTGTGTGTGTGTGTGTGTGTGTGTGTGTGTGTGTGGACAGACTGAGACAGAAATGCTCAGCTTGTCCTCTGTGGGTTTGCTTTGCTGTTTACTGGCCAGAGTGGGTGATGAGAGGTCTGGGCTGGATATCCCCTCCGTCGTTAAAATGTGCTACTCTGCATTATAAGCTGTCTGCTGAATCTCCACAGAGGCCGTGAAAGGTTAGCTGGTGGATGCTCTGCTGATGGTTTTGTATTGATAGCCAGCATTTTCTTGATGTACTCTGTGTATTATCATTTACTGTTATTGTTTTTCATGTTTTTCATTTTATTTCCAGGCTAATTTTAAATTATTGTTTTTTTTAATGTTTTCTTCTGTTTCAAATTATTTTAACATGTTCCCTTGCCTTCATTTATAATATTTTTATTTGCTTATTTATTTTTTTCTTGTATTATATTTTATTTGATTTTTGAATTGCATTTAGTTATTATTTATATTTATTATTATTTATTTATTAATTATTTTTGGGCTCAGATCAAGTTTGTTGCTCTAATCCTGATCTGAATGCTTAACATTGTATATCTCCCAATTCTTGCTCCGCTCCTACCTTACTTACCTACAGTGCTAAATCTTATTTCTCAGCAAGCTACTCGATATAAACAGAGGGCACTTGTGCAAAACTACAAAGTTGATAAGCTTAGAGACCCTTTGTACTTTGCCCACCTGGTCATCAGAACTCGGAGTTCCTCACACCAACTCATACAAACACATTGACGCAGTCTCAGCTTGACTGTGTGCTGCACTGAACAGCCCGGCCGTCACAGAGGACAGCAGTGCTGCAACAGCAGGCCGAGGTGGACAGAACGGTAAAGTACAATAAACAAAGGCTTGGATTTTGATTGGCTTTAATCAGGAGCTAAAACTGTGATGTTTTCCTCAGACTCTTATGTAGTTGAAAAATTGGCTCCAATGGGTAGACCATGAACTTTAGCCAATTCTGAGTCATCAAAATATACACGGATCAACTGTTGGACATTCCTTTTTATTTTATTGTTTCATTTCATTAATTTATTTTTTGCTTTGTTTTTATCTCATTTCTTTTTTCATTTTTTTCTTTTTCATTCATTCATTTGAATTTTTATTGCTGTTTGCATTGATTGTTTATTGATTGTGTGCCATCACTAATTAGTACACAATGTTGTTTTCTCATATTTCAGCTGTGGCACCTTTCACAAGCCTCAATTTAGCATTGAGTTCAAACACGCTGCTCTTTAAAAATCCATCGCCATTTTTATTTTCATACCATCACAAACCACAAACACACACGCGACTTCAGTCTGTCTGACTATATATCTCACAGACAGATACTGAGGCACACGCACACACATATTGTAGATGACACAGTGCTGCCTCCCCCTCTGGGCGGTCAGTGTCTCCCTTTGGCACGGTCCTGCTTGGTACGAGTCCAGAGTCCTTGAGGTAAGATGGCACAGGACTGGCTTGGCACACTGGTAGTGGATAGTGTCTATAGTAGCCTTTACACACAGTACAGGTGCCATTCGGCTAAACACACACTCACACACACACACACACACACACACACACACACACACACACACACACACACACACACACACACACACACAGACTCAGGATAGCCAAAGCTGAATCTACCGCCAAGTCCACTTACAGGCCATGGGAGGATAAACACACACTTTGGCCAAATACACACACACACACGCGGCCAAAACCAACCTCGACCACTCTGTGGCCAAAGGCATTTGCAGCACAGTCCCACTCAGCAGGGAATCCCAGCGCTTGGCTCTCCATCTCTCTGGGAAAATCCATCTAAGAGGGAAGGAGGGGGTTGTGGGGGATAGGGAAAGCTGGACAATCAAATATTACAGTGTTTAACACTTCATTTTCAATCCCAGCCGATTCCATTCCCCGTCAGTGTTAATTGCTGCTGTGCTACCTGCCACCAGTGGTCCTTTATGAAATGACTTCTGAATTGAAACATATGGACAAGGAACCGCAACGGGAGCTGGGAATGACTTGAGGAAGGGTCCCATTAAATAAGAGCCAGCTAATTACTTTGTCCTCCCTTTTGTCCTGCGCTATCCGGGCTCTCACCGCCATTCATATATCTTACTGTAATGAGTAAAGCCAGGGCCCGGCACCTGTGCTCAGTAATTAAACATATAAATTCTCCCCACACGGAAATATGTGTACTCACTAGGATTGATTTATAAGGCTCTCGAAATTGCGCTGTTGAGCTTATTTTCATTGGCTGTTTCTTTCAGAGAGAGTGGGATGGGGAGAGTCGTCCATCAGCTCCGTGCTGGAAAGCTCAATCTTTTAAAACACTTGTCTCCTCAGAGTCAAGTTTCCTTCTTTCCATTGTTGCTGTTTGTGTTGTGGGTGAAGGTGGTGATGGGAGAGAGGTGAGCCTTTTGGATACTGAAATGAGCTGTTAACATTAGCAGCCAAGCGCTCCAGTGAAAAATGTACTCATGAAAGCATACCATGATCAAACAGGGATCCAAACAAAACAGGTCTGCGACTCATTTATAGTTCCTTCTGCTGTGAACTGACTCATGCTGTACAGCAGGAAATGGTAAAAGCAATGGAAGGATCGCTTCTGATACACAGAACGCTGCTGCAGTCTCATTTCCTTGTTCTTAGTATGAATATGCACGGAAAGTCTCACTGAATGGGCTTCATACCAGGTTCTGTCATCATCATTACTTTCATAGTGTATTAAAAAAAAAAAATAATTATCACGTTGTTGCTGCTGGTCTTTTAAAAAGCATGTTCGTCAGTGCCACCCACCCCTATGACAGTAATGCCACAGCTTGACAACATGCTTGTTTTGTAATGGATCAAGTGATTTGTTTTTCTCATCCTGGGTTTTAATGAGTGAGTGTTTGAGTGTCTCGTTTAGGTCTTAATGTTTCAGCTCTGGCCTTTTTAAATCCTGACGAAACTGGATGTAAGCAGAAATCTTAAGCTGACTGCAAGTACTGTTGACCAGGGTTGTGCATATGGGGCTCAGTTCAACCAAATACCACTCTTAAACAATGCAGCTCAATGAAAAGCTAATGAAATTTAGAGTGTGAAAGTTCATTGTTGACCTTGAAAACATGATTTTGATAAAAGCTTATCAAAAAAGATCCACACTAGCTTTCCCAGAATGTGTCAACTCCTGACTGACAACTGAGCAAACTCCATCTGCTGACGAGAAAAATGAGTTGCGTTTGAAAGCTTTGGAAAAAGAAAAACAGTAGACCTTTGAAGGATTTGAGAATTTACCAGGCAGAGAGCTTCTAATGAAAGACACTCTCTGCACCAAGGGAAGTGTTTTTGCAGCTTGACCTTGACTTGGGACTTAATGTCAGGATATCTAATGGTCATCAGATGGTCACCAAAAGCACATACAGACTGTATATACCTTCCGAATGCAGCATGCGTTGTGCTAAATTACAAAATGTAACTGATTAATGGGAACAAACGAAGAATGAAATGGTCATATTGTATAACCTTTAAGTAAATATACAATACATGCATATCCATTGGGAGAGTGGAAGCAAAGGCCTGCATTTTTAAAATATATTTTGTTTGTATTCATTTAAGAATACAACAGATGTAATGTATCTGAGGGCAGCTTATGTTAATACTACTTTGGTAAAAAAAAAAAAAAAAAAGGCTCAAGTGTATTTGTGCTGAGATCCGATACCAGAGATCTAATCGGCAGCTTGCTTCATTTGTGGTGTCCTAAAAATATTTTGGTCAAATAAACCATAACTTGTTTTGGTTTTATTTTATTTTTCTTGTCTTTGAGTCATTATATCTGTGTTCATACGGTCAGTGAATCAGTCATTGTTTCAGCAGCATGTGCTGTTCAGGTAGTCTGGTGCAGAACGTACAGCAGCAGCTGCAGTTTACGTGGCCTTTTACACATGAGGGCAGTATTACATGTGCTGACTTCATATTTGTTTGGATTTCCAAGATCTTTGTATTTGCATTATTAACTACAGTACATTTGTGAAAAACCATGCAAAGGTTTCAATGTAAAGTACAATCAGGGGGTGAATATTTCTGCTGGAGGGGCCAAATTTGATCCCCAGGCTGCTACTGGTGTAGACGGTTAAGGTCCTTTCAAATCAGTCACTTATAGAAAAAATGAGCACGGCCACTGAATATGATCATTTGATGAATAAGAGCTTTCAAGTTTTCAAACAACACTAATTCAAATCATAATAATCCATATAACAATATGGCAATCATTAAAACAGCCGTATCCATTATTTGTCCATATGTAGCCATATGGACCAAAGAGCAGAAGGTCAGTGGCTCTACTCGACTACACCGCTGCTTTTACTACTCATGGACGTTTTTAAATTCCACGTATGCAGACTCTGTGAGGCAGCATATAAAACCATATGAGCCTCATTCTCCTCCATGGCTGATGGAATTCCCTATTAGCCGAATGGAGAATGTTTCCCAGCTGGGAGTCTCAGTCTGAATGTGCTGTGTTAAAACCTAATGAATGTCATAATTAACTGGATATACTTTACATTTAGAATGGGATCCGCTGTTATAAAACCGTCTACCTTTTAACCCCTTGTTCACCCCTCTCCTCGTCTCTCTTTTGCTCTCTCTTTTTTCATTTCTTAAGATGACATTTCTTCATTTGCCGTGCATTATTTTTTTCTTCTGTTTCTTGTTCACTTTCTTTTCTTTTCTTTTTTTTTGCTTTTGGCAGAGGCCTGCAGCTTTCACAGCATTCCAGACACTTTTGTTAATAAATCATTGGGAAGTTAATGAAAACGGCATTCAGGCATATCCAAAATGATTGTGTTCTTTGTCATGCTAATAAAGTGAAAGATGTTCGTCCAGTGGGTGAATGCCTGCGCATTACTAGCAACTTCTGATTATGTGTGCGCCTGTTGCACCTCCTTCTTTCTCCCTCACCCTATCCTTGTTTTCCCTCACCCTCTCCTTCTCACAGACGAATGTTTTAGCATATTTATCTCATAGGTTATCAAAATGAATCCAATAGGTTTCTGAAGCAGACATTTGTGTCACTCTAAATTGCTCTGAGGGAAATAAAAGGAGATGGCCGCCTTGACTTGTTGATGACCTCTACTTTTTCTCTTTTCCACTCCCCCCGTCTCCATTTACCACCTTTGTGTCTCTGCTTTCCACACAGGAGAACAGAACTTCATTTACAAAGTAGCTCAAAACTTAGAAATGAATCAAAATTTGGCAGCTTCTGTCAGCAGTTTGATGGGCAGGAGGTGGACAAGCTCACTGCGTACCCAGTGGAGCAAATTTTGAGCATACATTAGGACAAAATAAACAAACAGAAAAAAAAAAAAAATGTTTTTAGCTCCTCATTAAAAAATGAATGCCCAGATTATCTTGGAATTCTTTTTCTGTACATGATGCTTTTGATATTTTTGTACATTCCTTTATCTCATCTTAGCATACACAGTTCTGCTTTATCTTATCCCAAGGTCCTAAAATTAGTCTATATTACTGTTTGTGTAACAAATCCGTCAAATTACAGATAACGCCTGAAAATTGCATTTGTCTTTGAAAAACCATGAATGTGTGTTTTAGTCTGTTTTTGTCCCATAACAGATGACACTACATTGGGAATGAGTAATATATTTACATGAAATGATTTGCAGCAATAGGCTGTTCTATAGGGAATAAAATGTAGTATATAATGACACACACAGAATTTTCCGTTCTCTTAGGTTTCTGTTAAAATCTTCATTGCCAGATATGTGAAAGTATTTCACGGTAACAATATTAGTTGAGCAGCACTGAGACACAATTGCTGATCACTGAAATGCATTTCTGTCTTTTGTGCTTCAGTGTTTTTAGTGTAAATTGTATTTTTCTGGTTTCCTGATCTGCAGCAGTGAGGATTGGCTTGCTTTATTTGCAGTTAAACTTGGTGTGTTACAGAAAGTGCTCAAACACAGACAACAAAATGTGAACTTATGCAATTATATTTTTATATATAAGTAATTTTAATCGCAATCATGTTGCCTTGTATGACCACATTACTATAGTGCAAAGTAAGACTCTGGGCTAGCTTATTTATATTTACAGTATCATAATCATCACAACATCATCTTGGCCTCTGCATCCAGTTACCTATGCAGGCATCAAATGATTATCAGAGCATCTCAACATTCAATATGTTCAAAATTAAATTCTGATTATTTTTACAAGATAGTCATTGTAAAGACTTTTCCAAACTTTTCATTTTTTCATTGCACATACTGTAAATAGAGATCATACAGTCAATCAGCCTGTCATACAAGACAAAATGATTTCATACTTTCTCGTTTCAGTATCTATATCAAATGTTTTGTTAGCATTCAAGACATCAAACATAAAATACTATATATATATACTGTAAGCTGCAGTTGTACTATGATGATGGAATGCATGAAACAGTAATGCACATTTTCACTTTAACAGAAGGCCGTACATTCTAAGGAAAGAAATGCATTTTAGTGGTGGTGAAATCATTAGAAACGATTTTGTGTAGCTTGGAAGCTGTTACAATATGAACACATTCTAGTGAAAAGAATATCAACTTGCACATGCTGATACAAGGTGTCTATATTCAGAAGATTATTTACTGTTTTACACATCGCAAGGACACAATTTAACGTCTGAAGGTGCTGACTTTACATTGATTTGTCAAATACTGTGAAAATGAAAGTTTTCATTCTCATTTATGCTGCATTCTTGTTGTTACTTGACTAGTTTCTCAGGAAATGACCACTGCGTATTCCTGAGAATTATTTTTTTTGACAGAATATTTTTTTTTATTACAGCCATTTTCTTAAAAGATTGACAAATGATGAAAAGTCAAAACTTGATGCATGACCTCCATTGATAGAGTTGTCGTTTTACAGGCTTCACTTCATCTTTACAGACACTCTCCTTCTCTCCACCTAAACCACGCTCCACCTACATGTACCCCCTGTCTCTTTTCTGTCTCTTCCATAGATTGCTCAGGCCTGAATTCCTGCAGCTACACATAAAAATATTTGATGGCGATGGGCTCCCATAATCAAGCTGAAATCTCCATGATTATCCTGTATCAGCCGATCTCTTTTTAAAAAGCTCCGGCGGTTGCTGGTGTTTTACATGAATTTGGGGCTCTCTGTGGTGCTACCGGGAGCCGAATACATTTGTCAGGTTGAGCCTCTCTTACAAATGCACTGCATGCAGTCTCTCTCTTTCACACGCACACATAAACCCTTCAGTAATGGCAAAATCACAAATGAAGTGGGATGAGCTGAACGAGCATGATTCTGTGTGTGCGTACGGACGAGATAGAAAGACGGGGGAAAATGTATGTATATAAATATAGATGCGTAGAATTTCGGATGGCACGTAGTCTAGTTTTTTTGTAGTTTTTTTTTTAGCAGGTTAAACATATTTTGTAATATTTGTTTCTTGCAGGAATCCTAAAAACAGACACTCTCATGACTATTCTGGGAGGTAGCCTCTGTCTCATACCACTGTGAACTGACAGCAATGTCAAAAAGACATGTGTGCATGGAGTAAAAAAAAAAAAGAGAAAAATCTGGCTTTCAAGTTTTGTCTGGATTTGACAGGATGTCTGTAGAAATCATTCAGATATTTCTTTTCTGTCCTGTACAGTCTTTTTATTGTTTGTTGTTATTGTTTTTGTTCTTTTGCATGCTAATACTAGCCACATGTTTTCATGGACGCTAGAATTATGGTGTATGACTGTATGTCAGATTCAGTTTTTCTTTCCTGTAAATGTGATAAACGGAGATTTTGTGTGTTGTGTGGGGCGGCGTGGTGGGGCCATCGTGCTAGAGCCCAAATCGCATCACTGGTAGTTTGTTCTGGAGTCCATGTTGGAGCAGGTAACTGCAGGTGAGGACAGGGGGGCTTGAAGACAACACATAGGCCTAATTGGAAAGGCGGCAGGGTCAGAGTCTGAGCAATATGTTGCACATGCCTCTGTGGTTACACCAAGCGGATTATGAGACACTTGACTGGAAAAAAGCTGCAGTGCTGAAGTGGAGGAACAAAAGCCAAAGTAAAAATAAGAATATTCCATATCCAAGAGGAGACCGACTGAAGAATGCCTGATTACAAATTCATCTGCTACTTCAGCACCACGGACAGCAGCATGGATTTATCAATGCACAGCAGTTAGGCTACTGAGCCATGTCAGAGCCGTGATCGAGGCCAGAGAGTCTAACTTACACAAACCAGATAAAAGATCATATCAGGCAGACTAGATGCCTAGATCCTCTGCCCCTGTTCTCTCTCTGCTATGAGGGAATAGAGAGGTGGATGGCAGGTCAACAAGGGGGGCGGCATTTTCCTAAGGAGGGGGATGACATCTCCCCTTGTTCCTCTGCCCTGTCCCTCCTCGCACCTGCTGGATTTAACATAGAATTCAGACCCAGTTTCCTTTGTCACCATTGGTCAGGTGGTGATCTTCTTGCATGTTTCTAGTGGGGGTATATTTATGGAGGATACCCCGGGTGAACACGGGGAGAACATGCAAACCCCAAACTGAAAGGCCCCTTTTTCCTCGAGCAGCAGGCACTGAAGGCATGGTGGCGGACACGCCACCAGCGCCCACAGCGGGATTCGAACCAGGACCAACTAGCTGTGAGGCGACAGTGTTACCGCTTGTTCCACCGTTCCACCCAAAGTATACATATTAGCTCATTCTAAAAATAAAACTAATTTCCCTTTTTGCAGTGAACTTGATTTTAGCCCAAACATGAGATTATTCAAGTCAACTATATCTCTACATAAGATCAAATACAAGAAGATAAATAAATAAAACCCTTGACTCCTAACTTGGAGTCTACGCAAAAAAGTGTCAAAAAGAAAACAGAGTGAAAGCTATAAAAATAAAAAAGGAGCACAAGCATCAAACACAAGTCATGTGAGCAGAGGGTAGTGCTCCTGTCCTGGGGCATGATTTCCTGTGAGCACCTTGGACCATTCTCTCAAAGCTGTGTGCCAAGACCCCCCCACCCCCCTTCCACTTGTCGACCACCTTGACCACCATGCTCCCCAGGAGATGAGGTCAGGGTGCTGAGATGGAGATTCAGGCCAGTTTTCTTCAGTGTCCTCTCCCTGTGCTGCTTCAAGGTTTGAGCCGGGGTTGCGGGCAAAGCTATTGAGAGCTGCTGGCGAGGGCACCATACACTTCCTGAGGCGCTTTAAAAGGAATTCTCCCTCTGTGAGACACCTCCCTAGTCAGACTCCATGGCAGGAAAGGCAGTAGCTGGCCAACATTTAGCTTCCTGCCGCTGAGAAGGAAATGGGAAAAGGTCCTCCAAAGTTCCACCAACTGACTACAAAAGAAGTAGGCATTGCCCTGAACCACTCATGAGAGGTCAGCTATTTTTTCTTCTTCCCTCCCTCCCTCCCTTCCTCCACATGGCTGAGGTTACAGCATGGAAAGGTGAGCCTGAGCTGATCCTGCACTGGGGAGGGCAGCCGTCACCTCGAGCATCAGGCTAACACTAACATCCACAAGCTCCAGTGTAGCCAGGATGAAAGGCAGTTGGAGGGGAGTGAACTGTACCGGGCTCCGCAGTATTGATGTCAGAGAAAATGAACCGATCGATCTGCAGAGGGAAAATGTAGAAATAGAAACGGTAAATCTGGCTCTCTTGACTAACAGCTTAACAGCGGCCATCTTTTTTCCCCCCTCACTTCTTTTGCTCTTTTTTTTGTTGCCTTCTATGTAAACCAGGCCAATATCCCTTCATTGATGTTTTCAAGAGGGCAGTAAAGCATTTGAAAGCTATATTGGCTTGTTTTGCTCTCCTCAAGATGAAGGATGCTGTGTTTTTATGATCAATAGACCAGGCCTGACTTACTGCTCAAGTGGCTGTTATTAGGGACAGTAGAGCAGTCACACAGGTCTGGCATGTATAGCTGTCATCTCATCAGATGTCTGAGGAAAGGATTTTGACTCGGTCCAGCAGCAGTGCCTATGGAAACATATGGTGAGACGAAATAATTTGAACATGCTTGATGCCTCCATATGCTTACTGTAGAGTATCAGTGATGTGATGGTAAATAAAGAAGAAGCAAAATTGTGACCTCCATTTGATAATCTTCACGAGAGAAGCAATCACAACCAATACGAGTTAATTATGTCTTCAGAGGAGCTTTGTGCTATGATTTTGTGCAGTGTTCCAGAGCTCCACTACACTTCTAATTTTACCCTCACTTTAAAATATTTTCTTTTGCTGAAAAACCCTCATAAATAAATGCTGATATACGCAACACTGAGCAGAATGACGACACCACGCAGAGGAAAATAGCCTGAAAACAACAAATTTATTGGCAATACTGAAACTGAAGCAGCAGATAGGGGTGATGTTAGAGCTGGCTCTTCTTCAGCTACAAATGAGGATGTCTTGGCGGCTAGTACCAGACTGAATTGTGCAGTGGACAAAAACTTGGTCTGAAATCTACTTCTGCTGAGGTCAACATCCTTTTCATGTTCACTGAGGAAGCGGATGGATTGAAGAGCTGGACAGACGGTACACTAACTTAGCATTGGAATCTGCAATGACGTAAATGCTCCCTCCTGGTGACAGAACTTTTGAATCCTTGGCATCAAAGAGAAAGCGATAGTAAAAACCAATGAAGGTGGATGAGGCTCACAGAAGTATTAAACCAGCCCGGGAAGGAAGGTCAAAAGCTATCATAGTGAGGCTGCAAAACTATAGACTCAAGGAACTTGCTGTGGCTCACTAGACACAATTACCCCCTTAGCTATAATGGCGTAATGGTGAACATCTTCACAGCCCTGACTTCAGCAACTCCGCGAAAACATCACTGGTTTGATGAGATCAAAGAGAAGTAAAGAAAGTGAGATCAAGTATGGATTTTATTTCATTGTCACTGTTGGTTATTGTACCGACACTTTCACAAAGTTTAAACTTTCAAGTGCTTTATTGTCGTGTGCACAACAGTGACAGTGAAGCAGTCAATGGCAACGGGATTCTTGAATCTTAGGCTCCCTCTAACAATGCTCAAACAGTCTGTATAAAAAGAAAATCACACAAGTAGAAATGACATTATGTATAATACATATATATAAAATATACTATTGTGTTAGGCAGACTTGCAGAGGTTCTAACTGTGGAAGAGTGTTCTTGATTCATTCTTCAGCATTTGCAGAGATTTCAGGCTCTCCTTTTTCCACAGCAAGTGAAAAAACAAGTGCATCCACAAAACTCACCTATTGCATTTTCATTTTCAACTGATGGAGCTCAGTCTGACACATGAGCATGGCAATGCATTTCACTACAAACACTAAAAAAACAAACACAAAAATGAAGACAGACACAAAAGAGAGAAGTGTTATGTTTGTCTTATACACCACAACACAGTCAATTCATGAATACATAGGATTCATGTACATGGTCGTGACATTTCCTTTTTGTGACACTCAGTACAACTTTCAAACTATTGTATCCTTCTTGCCTGCACCATGTTCACCGTCGTTCTCATTTTGTCATCAAGTTAGACTGTCTAGAGCCAAACACTCTTTTCTACCTACAGATAATCTGCCTGATTTGCTGCCATACTTCACTCAGCCTCACGTTGTGTTCTGTCTGGTTAGGAAGTTTGATTATCTTGGTTTGTTTGGCCCTGACCAAAAGAGAGATATTTTCATCATGTTGACATCATCTTAAGTCAGCAAGGGATATTTCCTATGACAATAGAAGTATGCCATTTTACAAGTTCTGAGTCCTCAAGTTATCTTATGGTAGAAGAAGAAAGAAGAAAGAAAGTATGAGATGGAGACAGAGGGTAGAGCCAGATGTGCATCAGAGTGTATGTAAAATGGATGCAAAGACACTTTTAGCAAGAATGGCGTATCTAACAATAATTAATAAACCTCAAAAGGACACCAAAATGACACAACATTAACTCATTAATCAATATAAAAGACAAGCACACTGATTGCACTCAACTTAGGAAAACTTAAAAAAAAGGGAAAACAATAGCCATTTGATTCAGTTTCAGTTCTGGAGGTTGGTACTTAGCTTCCGACTCATGAGCAGTGACTGAAATACTTCATATACACAAAACACACAATCAAGTTATTTATAAATGAAAGGTTTATCATCTATCAACTGCAAACACCACTAATAAACATACAAACAAGTGAATAAATACAACCATGAATGAACGCCATAAATACAGCAACAGACAATTAATGACCAGATAAAGCAGTGAATGATGGTAAGACGTATTGATCTGGGGAAACCACTAAGACCACTAAGTGGATGGAAACTTTAACATACTAGCATTAACCAGTGGAGTTAACTCAGTGCACTGTTCAGCAGCTGCAAGCTTGTTAGGAGATACAAGGAAAATACATTCAATATCGTTCCTGCATTAATTGGCATTCCTTCTTTTGACTTATCACTTCTTAATAACTCATCAACCCCAATATCACAGGGAAAGTAAGGTTCACCTGGTGGTTCAGATGGCCAATGGGGAATTGTTGCTGGAGGGGGAGGGTGCAGTGGATGGTCGATTCACGTGTGGAGCTCCTTGAAGCTCTCAGGTATCCTCAGGTGCACTTGGACCCACAAGGCCACTCGGTTTGACTCGGCTGTCTCTCTCTGTCAGCAGGCAGTAGGATGATGTTTTCACACACCTCCACTTAGTCAACAAGAAAAGAGTTCAACCAACCCAAAACTCAATTAATTCCCCTTTCAACCTGCATTTTGTCTTGGTAACTTATGTTGCACACCTAAGCTGCTCAGTAGGAGGTTCTGTTCAGAGTTTTGGATTTAAACAGTCTGTAAAAAGTGCCACCTTTTTTCTAAGATTTCCTGATCGTTGTCTATGAGCAATACTCAGCAGAGGGAATACATTATATATAAAAACTTCCTGCTGTACGTTAATAATGTGACCAAATGAAGCAGCGATGCAAACTGTATGCATGGCTCTGCGGTTTTTTGCCACAGGAGCCTACGTGCATTCAGTTAGTGATACTGAAAAATGCTTCATTCCTGTTTGCATCAGGTAATAATAACAATTTTACACAGCTTATCATCGATACACTAATTAAGGGATAGAGGTGTCCATTATGAAGGATTAATGGATGACAGGGAGGCCAAAACCTTTGTGGAGTCCATTAATTCCTCATACCTGGAACAATCATTACCATCCTGTAAAGCTCTTATGCAATCTAAATGTTGTTCATTGCTCCAGTAAATATGAGGAACCTTACACAACTTTTATATGATTTGACAACAGGAGATATTTCTAGTCTGCTCAGCTCACAGAACCCTAAGCTAACATTATGCTAACAAGATTGCAAGTCAATGTCAAATGATAGACCATGTGTCCTGTTGGCCATGGCCTGAAGTAGTGAGTTGAATAGTGAATGGGACGAGAGATGATCGCTGAAGTGATAAAAGTATCAGTGAGGTCAGAGGGGCAGTGTACTTCCTGCAGCCTGTGTGCATCCTGTGGTGTTCAGAAGATGAGGACCTGAAGGCTCAGTGTCGTAAATATGGTGTTTTTCAAGGCTTGACTCATTTAGAGGCTGGTGTGTTTGTGGCTTTTACTGTTATGTAAGTATAGCTTTATACAGTGCACTGCTGCTCTTGAATCTGGTGCCAGCCAGGATTAATACATGCCCTCTTTACTGCCCCCCCCCCCCCAAAAAAAAACAAAAAAACAAAACAAAACAAAACAGATTTGAACTGACAGTCTGATCAAGGCTGAAGTCACCCATTGTTGTAATTAAATGACTTTGACTGCATCCCTTAATAATTTTAGATACAGGCTCTGTATTAATTGAGAATAGTTATAGACAGACAGTTTATTGGGACTACTTGGTAGGTTTCCACCCTGCAGCCAATCAGAATCCAGTCTGGATGATGGAGGCACTGTAACTGTAGACCACTTTGCCACTGTCTGCCAGCATTCCCCTCTTGCCTTATTTGCAGCAACAGCATTGCATTTTAAGTGTAATTCTTCGACATTTCTTACAGTGCTCCATGATAATAACCTGTTCCTCTTGACCAATATAGCAGCACACGATCGGTCCATTTTGTGCAGAGGAATTCAAGTCAAATGGCACAACAAATGTCCCTTTTCATGCCAATGTGAACAAAGCCTGATGAAAGAAAGCTGGGTTAACAAAGTCAACAACCATTGTCATGATAGGCATGATCTCTGGGGTGACAGACTCAGACTCAGCTCATAAAAAGATAGCCCAGCTATGCTGAACTTCCTTCACAGTATACCCCTTAGTTCCTAACATCTTTCTTATTTTTCCTATATGCTTAATTGAACAACTCTATTAACATATATTTCATTGTGCATTGCAAAGGCTGTCCATTTGTTCTGTGTTTCCTGGGTTCACAGTGCTGGGTGTGTAGGTAATACCCTGGAATATGGGCGTATTAGCAGTTATCAAATGAGTGCAAGGCCCATCCCATCATAAACTGGCCATTTGTCACTAAAAGTTTCATAAGTATCTTCCATGAGTTCTTGAAGGGCCATTTTTTTTTTACTCTGGGGGTCTTATAGGGTGCCAGGTTACAAGGTGTTTAGGAAAAGTTCAGCTCTCTCTGTGAAAGACGTAAAGTTGAGGTCACCATATTTGCTACAGCCGATAGAAGGTAATGATCCTCGACTGGCCCTCTGCACAGACATTCTGCAAAGGATCATTAGGAAGGTGGAAAAAAAACAGAACCAACAACAGCTAAACAAGTCCAATCAACAGAGATTTGATTGACAGGACCCCTGGGTGTCTGGCACCCATGAGACAAGACCTAATTGTTGAAGCATCACAGGGTGCAAAGTCACCACTTTGATACACACGCATAATAATAATATCAAACTTAATCTGATAGTATTAGTTATGCATAATATTTAAATAGTAATGACATGAGCAATACTTTGTTCATTGTAGCAGTTTGGCTGAGCTGTAATGTCTGACCTAAAGAAACTTGGTACACTATGTTCATTGGTGGGTGATACTTCACTTTATATGTAAGCCTGTATTAATGAATAAATACATATTTATATATTCAATATTCATATGAAGTTTTTACCTTATGTTGTTTTATTTGAATGGTTTTATAATTTTACTCGCAGCTTCATGAATTCCATCAATGGCATCTGCTAGTTAGTTTATTTCTTAATCTTTATGTATTTATTGAATCAATAACAGACGAAATATGTTCACTTTAACCAGTTTTATGGGCTTGTCTGTGCAGTGAGTGTCCGAGTCATTGTGTTCTCTGGTGATATAGGCTGAAGAGGAAGGGAAGGGCTCAGTAGTAAATTCATCCTAGTGGAAAGAGTTTGTGAGTAGTTGTTCACCTTGAAATATTGTTATGTAAATGTTTGCTTTGATTCTGTTAGCCTCTGGTTTAACAGTGGTTTAGTCCAATTAGGGTGGGGCCAGGAGGCCATTAAGACAATTAAAAGGCCAGTATATAAAGCTATTAAGGCACTGACAGTAGGAGAGTTGTTGTTGGCAGCAGCTAGCTGTGAAGCTGTGGTATTCCACTATTTATCTTATTTTCTCCTCATTAATTTTACCAGAATTTGGCTCCTCTCCTCTGTTTCATTCTCATTTTTGGTTCAGAGACACGCTGCCTTTTCTGCATGGACTCTTGCCTTCTCAGCCGTTCTTCACCTCAGCATCTTTTCTCTTCACCTCTAGTGACAGACAGCCACTAAACTCCCGCATCGATGTTGAATTACTACCAGGAATGCTGCACGCATCGTCATCATCACTATATGAAATGCTATTTTTAATTCAAGGGGGTAGTGTTTTTTTTTTTTTTTTTTTTTTTTTTTTTTTTTGTAGATTTAAGTTTGCCACTAATATCACTGTTATTACCAAATATGAGCTTTGAAGCTGAGTTTGTAAAATACTTGTCAGCGGCACAGGTCAGTTCTGTTAACACAAAGGAGTGCACTTTCTTTATCACTATATATTTCATCCATATGATTTTATGAATTCTCCTCCTTGAACTGCCACCTTATCGTGGTGGAGGAGTTTGAGTACCCGAATGATCCTAGAGGCTATGTTGTCCGGGGCTTAATGCCCCTGGTAGGGTCTCCCAAGGCAAACAGGTTCTAGGTGACGGGTCAGACTAAGAGCAGTTCAAGAAGCCCCTTATGAAAGAAATTAAAGCAAGGAAGCGTACGTCGCCCGGATTGGCGTCACCGGGGCCCCGCCCTGGAGCCAGGCCTGGGGTTGGGGCTCGCAGGCGAGCGCCTGGTGGCCGGGTCTTTGCCCACGGGACCCGGCCGGGCACAGCCCGAAGGAGCGACGTGGGCCCGCCTTCCCGTAGGCCCACCACCCGCAGGAAGGATCAGAAGGGGCCGGTGCTATGTGGAATGGGTAGCAGTCGTGGGCGGGGGCCCCGACGACCCAAATCCTGGACAACGACTCTGGCTATGGGGACATGGAATGTCACCTCACTGTGGGGGAAAGAGCCTGAGCTAGTGCGGGAGGTTGAGCGGTACCGGCTAGAGATAGTCGGGCTCACCTCCACGCACAGTCTGGGCTCGGGAACCCAACTCCTTGAGAGAGGCTGGACTCTCTTCTACTCTGGAGTTGCCCGCGGTGAGAGGCGGCGAGCTGGTGTGGGCTTGCTTATAGCCCCCCAGCTCAGCCGCCATGTGTTGGAGTTCTCCCCGCTGAGCGAGAGGGTCGCTTCCCTGCGCCTTCGGGTTGGGGATAGGTCTCTCACTATTGTTTCGGCCTACGGGCCGAACAGTAGCGTAGAGTACCCGGCCTTCTTGGAGTCCCTGGGAGGGGTACTGGAAAGTGCTCCAACCGGGGACTCCATTGTTCTGCTGGGAGACTTCAATGCTCACGTGGGCAGCGACAGTGACACCTGGAGGGGAGTGATTGGGAGGAACGGCCTCCCCGATCTGAACCCGAGTGGTGTTCTGTTATTGGATTTCTGTGCTAGTCACAGTTTGTCCATAACGAACACCATGTTCGAGCATAAGGGTGTCCATCAGTGCACGTGGCACCAGGACACCCTAGGCCGGAGGTCAATGATCGACTTTGTAGTCGTATCATCTGACCTTCGGCGGTATGTCTTGGACACTCGGGTAAAGAGAGGGGCTGAGCTGTCAACTGATCACCACCTGGTGGTGAGTTGGATTCGCTGGCAGGGGAAGAAGCGGGACAGACTTGGCAGACCCAAACGTACCGTGAGGGTCTGTTGGGAACGTCTGGCGGAACCCGCTGTCAGGGAAGTTTTCAACTCCCACCTCCGGGAGAGCTTCAACCAGATCCCGAGGGAGGTTGGAGACATTGAGTCCGAATGGACCATGTTCTCCACTTCCATTGTTGATGCAGCCGTCCATAGCTGTGGCCGTAAAGTCGGCGGTGCCTGTCGTGGCGGCAACCCCCGAACCCGGTGGTGGACACCGGAAGTAAGGGATGCCGTCAAGCTGAAGAAGGAGTCCTATCGGGCCTGGTTGGCTCATAGGACTCCTGAGGCAGCTGATGGGTACCGGCAGACCAAGCGTGCGGCAGCTCGGGCGGTTGTAGAAGCAAAAACTCGGGTCTGGGAGGAGTTCGGGGAGGCCATGGAGGAGGACTACCGGTTGGCCTCGAGGAAATTCTGGCAAACCGTTCGGCGCCTCAGGAGGGGGAAGCAGCTTTCTGTCAACACTGTTTACAGTGGAGGTGGGGAGCTGTTGACCTCGACTGGGGATATTGTCGGGCGGTGGAAGGAATACTTCGAGGATCTCCTCAATCCCTCTGTCATGTCTTCCGTAGAGGAAGCAGAGACTGGGGACTTGGAGGTCGATTCATTCATCACCGGGGCTGAAGTCACTGAGGCAGTTCGCAAGCTCCTCGGTGGCAAAGCGCCGGGGGTGGATGAGATCCGCCCTGAGTACCTCAAGTCTCTGGATGTTGTAGGACTGTCTTGGTTGACACGCCTCTGCAGCATCGCGTGGCAGACGGGGACAGTGCCTCTGGACTGGCAGACTGGGGTGGTGGTCCCTCTTTTTAAAAAGGGGGACCGGAGGGTGTGTTCCAACTATCGGGGGATCACACTCCTCAGCCTCCCTGGTAAAGTCTATTCCAGGGTACTGGAGAGGAGAATCCGGCCGATAGTCGAACCCCGGATTCAAGAGGAACAATGCGGTTTTCGTCCTGGCCGTGGAACACTGGACCAGCTCTATACCCTCCGCAGGGTGCTTGAGGGTTCATGGGAGTTTGCCCAAACAGTCCACATGTGCTTCGTGGACTTGGAGAAGGCATTCGACCGTGTCCCTCGCGTCATTCTGTGGGAGGTGCTCCAGGAGTATGGGGTTGGAGGCCCTCTGTTGAGGGCTGTACAGTCCCTGTACAACCGGAGCAGGAGCTTGGTCCGCATTGCCGGCAGTAAGTCGGACCTGTTCCCAGTGCATGTTGGACTCCGGCAGGGCTGCCCTATGTCACCGGTTCTGTTCATCATTTTTATGGACAGGATTTCTAGGCGCAGCCAGGGGCCGGAGGGGGTTCGGTTCGGGGGCCGGCAGATTTCGTCTCTGCTTTTCGCGGATGATGTTGTCTTGTTGGCTTCCTCGAGCCAGGACCTTCAGCATGCGCTGGGGCGGTTCGCAGCCGAGTGTGAAGCAGCTGGGATGAGAGTTAGCACCTCCAAGTCCGAGGCCATGGTTCTCGACCGGAAAAAGGTGGCTTGCTCCCTTCAGGTTGGAGGAGAGTTCCTGCCTCAAGTGGAGGAGTTTAAGTATCTTGGGATCCTGTTCACGAGTGAGGGAAGGATGGAACGTGAGATTGACAGGCGGATCGGTGCAGCGGCTGCAGTAATGCGGTCGCTGTATCGGTCTGTCGTGGTAAAGAAGGAGCTGAGCCGAAAGGCGAAGCTCTCGATTTACCGGTCAATCTACGTTCCTACCCTCACCTATGGTCATGAACTTTGGGTCATGACCGAAAGAACGAGGTCCCGGATACAAGCGGCTGAAATGAGTTTCCTCCGCAGGGTGGCGGAGCGCTCCCTTAGAGATAGGGTGAGGAGCTCTGTCACCCGGGAGGAGCTCAGAGTAGAGTCGCTGCTCCTCCGCATCGAGAGGAGTCAGCTGAGGTGGCTCGGGCATCTCTATCGGATGCCCCCTGGACGCCTCCCTAGGGAGGTGTTCCAGGCATGTCCCACCGGGAGGAGGCCCCGGGGAAGACCCAGGACACGCTGGGGTGACTACGTCACTCGGCTGGCCTGGGAACGCCTCGGGATCCCCCCGGAAGAGTTGGAGGAAGTGTCCGGGGAGAGGGAAGTCTGGGCGTCCCTGCTCAGACTGCTCCCCCCGCAACCCGGCCCCGGATAAGCGGAAGATAATGGATGGATGGATGGATGGATTTTATGAATTCTCATTTCTTTAGTGATAACATTTGTTTTATAGGTAATTGTCAAAAATCAATCCTTTTGTCATGTTAATAATATTTTGTAGCACTGGTGTGCAGGTGTACAGTTTTCACAATGTTTTTTTTATTTGCTCCCTGGAGGAGTTAACCCCCTAGCAAAGCTAGCTAATGGACCTACGTGACCCTTTCCTGGACAGTCCTGGCTCAAACACTGGATATAACACATCTCTCCATATCTAACTGACTGACATGAAAATGAATTGATTTCACACAGTATGTGCTCACCAAAGACACTCATATATTTTTAGGATTTTAATACAATATATTAATTCAAAAACAATTGCTTAGGTTTTGCTGTTGTGCAGTGAGCTAAAAACAGGAGTTTTTATCCAGAGGAAGCACTGTTCCAGTCCACTGTGTTGGTTTTTTTGGGGGGTGAAATAAGCTGAATCTCATTTTTTTCCTCCACTACAGCAAGCTCTGTGCAGAGTGCCCTTAGTATTTTCATCTCGCACATCATGTTTTTAATTATGAGACATATTGAGCAGCGTGTCCAATGCACAATAGCTCCGCTGGAATATTCATGTCCAAAGTTGGAGGAAAGTGGAAAGGGGAGGGAAGTGAGATGTAATTGTAATTAGTGAAGAACCTGGTGCTGCCAATTCTCAAAGGAGCATCTGAGTCACCTGCTGTGTGTACGCGTGTGTGAGTGTGTGTGTGCGTATATGTGCATCTGTCCTCCTGGCTTAGTGTACCTGGACACACCAGGGAGTGTGAGGAGCTCTCTTGGCTTAACTAGGAGATGTACCTGTCTGTCTCCTCGCTCCGGGCTGAAGTGGCTAGTTAGCATATGCGCCGCCATGCGTGCGTGTTCACCCTATACGGGTGTGTGTGAGCATGTGCGTGAGTGTGTATGGGAACGTGCCTGTGCGTAGGCCTCATCTCAAGTCTCAGCGGAGTCTTGTTGTCTAAGATTAATGAAGGTCACCAGAATCCTCCAAAGTATTCCGATAATTAAGGCTTTGTTTATCAAAAACAAGTTATATTAAGAGCAAAAAGATTCATGGTAATTATTCATAATCTTAACAATTCAAGTGTAGCCACCTCATTTGTGCCTTTAATTCTTCTTGTTAATGTTTTGCATAAATCTGCATAATTACTTGAGATGCCTGTTGTATTTTTGACAGCTACTCAGTTCGTGTGCACTAAAGGGTATCGAATGTGCCGCACGCTGCATACTTAAAAAGTGCCTGTATGGCTGGAGCGGCAAAGCATATTTCAGCCATCAAGCCGGCTGTGTGGGGCAGCAGTGCACGCAGAGAATGGGCTGTTTTCTATCAAACGGAGTAAATGAATGCTTCTGCTTCTGGTGGGTAGAATGAGGGCTTTTATGAGCTAGGCGTCTCCCAAATCACGCCGCTAAATGGGGGCATCGGCGAATAAATCCTCACTCTAAACAAAACCGCCCCGCAAACAGGGGCTGCTATGAGTTTGCTTTGATTTTTGTCCCCTCTATAATATTCACTCATGACATAATTCAATGTGCGTGTGTGCATGCCCTGAGTTGAGCTGAGGCGCCCCCTGTATAATCACTCTGATGCAATAATCACATGTAAATGACCACTGCATGGAAATGCTCTCTCTTGGTTTACATAATCTTGTAATGACCTCTTGTAACACACTGTGATATCGGCTCCAATAGATTGTTCTTGCATTCGCTTTCTTAACCCATCTTATTTTTTGCAGCGCTGGCCTCTGGAATGACATGGAGAGTGAGGCTGGCCTATTAGCACCATGACATGAGTGATTTAATTTACCCTCTGTCTCTCTTTCCGTTCCTCTGTCTCTGCTCTTATTTAGCATGCGACAGGCGTGGACAGTAATGCCTGTGTGATTGGGCTGCGCTGGGTGATGATTTTAATAAACACACACATGCCGAGGGGGCCACAGGTCAACGGTGTTTGGATTCGTCAGCCCCACAGGTAGGATAGAGCTGTGAATGATTCAAGAGGTTGCTACACACACACATGCACACACACTTGCAGCAGAACTGGTCAACATATCCTGTGAAGGAAACACTGACTTTAGCTCTTTGCTTTTTCTGTCCTACTCTTTCTTTTCTGCACTTGTTAGCTGATGTTTGTGTATTTGTGCATGAATTCTGCACTTTTTTCTATGTTAGGTGTAGGCTAAAGCATCTGTGCATCCTGTGTGTGTGTGTGTGTGTGTGTGTGTGTGTGTGTGTGTGTGTGTGTGTGTGTGTGTGTGTGTGTGTGTGTGTGTGTTTGTGTGTGCTATCACTGTCCACTGTTTCACACTTCTCTGAGTACCTAGCCCTCCATGCAGGCCTTGTGCTCCTCCTCAGAGAAACATGTGGCTCTGATGTTAATTGAAATATGTCTAATGAAGAAAAGTTAAGTAAGAGAGAGAGAGAGTTGTAGGAGAAGACGTAGGTAGACAAAGAGAGGACAAGGAAGAGGAGAAGTAAGAAAACAAACAAAAAAAAATAAAGCTTCAACTTTCTTTAATTATGTTTACCCAACAGGCTTTGCTTCCTCATTTAAATAGCATAAACATCTGGCCATGGCGCGCCACTAGCATGACGGCAGTAGTCAAGCAAATCTTGTGGAAAATAATGAAATTAGATCCCCGGTGCTGTGACAGTGGAAGGGCAGAAGACATCCGCTCCATGTTAATAAAATTGCCATGAATGAGTGAATACAATTAGGAAATTGTCAGTGGTGGCAGTGAACTTTTGTAACTCACCGATGTTTGCATCATTCGATTAAGGCACCAATTTGGAATTATTATTTGCGGCTGTTGTGGCTTTTATTAATTGTGACCCGGCAGTGATTGGCCTGCGATTAAACCAGTCACATATGATGTGGCTGAGGGTGAGGGATGGATTGGTGGGCAGGCTGATGGAGGACATTTTTTTATTGTTGTTTATCTCTGTGAGTGCAGAGTGAGGAAGATGGAACTTTGTGTGTGTGTCTGTGTGTGTGTATAGTGAATGTGTGTATGGGAACGCATGATGCTCAACCTCTGAATTGAGGCAGGGAGGATGTCTGCTTTTAATTATGGCTTCATTTTTGCAAAACAGATTCAGTTTGTATGCTTGGAAATCAACCTCAGATTCATGTTTCAGTTTAAAAGCTCTGTAATTTAGTAAAACAAATTCAGCATACAACTTTCAACAATGCTCCTACTACTCCACATATAGTTCTTTGCTACTGACATAACATCCATCATGTAACGTCCTGTAACATCATGTAACATGGAGCCACAGTCGCGGGTTCTGGGGCTGTTTTCCACTGTTCTCCACCCACTGTAGAGACTAAAAGTGGGTCCTGCTGCTTCCAGGTACTTTCAGCGTTTCTTCCAGTGCTGTCAATCAGGAATGGTCAAGCAGATGTACAGTCACATCACAACAAGGATGGCAGAAACAAACGCAACTGCTGGCATCTGGTAGTAATGAGGATACAGCGCACATCCAGACAGTGGATGGAAAAATGTAAAAAAAAAAAAAAAAATGAGCAAATGGAAACTGACAAACTGTAAAGTCCTTCAAACTGCTGAGCGGCATTTTGGGACACCACCAGCTTGTGCCCTAGGTTCTAAAATATATATAGGAAAACAAATGTTCAAGTAAATGTAAAAAAAACAAACAAACAAACAAAAAAAACATGTCAGTGCCCTTTCTTCTATTGTTATCTGTGTATGGATAAGAATCAGTTTAGGGATGGTTAATTTCCTGCTGTAGAGCAAGGCAACAGTCTACTGTACGTCTTTATGTGCTCCCCCTGCGTGCTTCAAGTTCATTCCAACAAAGAAAGTTAATTGCAACTAGTGCTGAAAGGACGAAGAGAAAATCAAACAAACAATTGCTGTGTTTAAATGTCTTTGGGTTTTGCTCTGTTGATCAAACAAGTCATTTGAAGACATCACCTTGGGCTCTGGGAAATCATGATCTGCACAGGTTTCTGACATTTTATACACAAAGCAATTTATTGATCAAATGACAGATTAATGGCTAATAAAATTTTCTAATTTAATTGTAATTGTAACCTTCCTATCCAACCTTTTGTTAAGATAGGACTAGATAGACTAGATACATCACCACATCTGGTACTTCCTTCATGATTCTGTACATATATATATATATATGTGTGTGTGTGTGTGTGTGTGTGTGTGTGTGTGTGTCTTTACAGACTGTGATGCTTTGGAAGAAATCCCTTCAAATGCTCTCAGTCTTTATCATCTTCGCTCTTCGGATCTGGCGTTCACCATTCTAAGTTCCCTTTGCAAATTTGAAGTAGTCCCTACCCTCCTTGCTCTGTGCGTTCTAGAGAGAGGACTGTGTTTACTTTACAGCCTCACGCAGGCAAGGGAAGGGATTACATTTGTGGAAATGAGTTGTCATTTCAGGAGGTAATAATGGATTTAGGCCTGAGAGCTCGACAAACACAACATGGGGAGAGCAGAGAGGATGAAACATAGGAGCTGAGGTAGAGAATGTGTGTGTACTTAGTGGATTTGTGCGCACACAGGAAGGATGGGATAGACACACAAAAGCACACACACATGCACTATTTGGCTGGACATCTGTACAAATGAGAGAGTACTGGTGGATTCTGCTGGGGTGCCTGGTTGGGGGGTGGATATCCCACCACAAGATTCCTCCAATCTTCAAAGCTCCAGTCCGGTTGGAAGTAATGGTTTCCATCCCTGTTGCCAGATTGGGTTCGTCCTGTCATCACCACTGTATTTACTGACAACCATGTTTTATCTTTTGTCTTGGCCGCCCTCAGAATTGCCTCTGTAGTATTTTACACTGACTGAAATGTCTCTTTTGTCTTTGGCTGAAGTTTTGGAAGTTCCATTCTCGCCTGCCAATAGAAACAGGCCCTCTTAGTTTCACCCTCCTGTCTGTAACTGTGACCTTTGGACTGCACAGTAGTATGCCAGTCACATTAAGTCCATCATCATCATCACATAGGCCCTCTTGTTCCATCTCACGTACCATATGCAGCCGTGCTTAATATATCATCCACTGAAATATTTTCACTGCTGATGGTCTGCCAAAAAAAACGAAACGGATTCATGAATTATCATATTGACCCAGAATGATCATCATTAATGAATGTTGAAGTCAAAGATCTCCACAGGTCCACTTCATTTCTAATAACTGAACTGGACCAGGTCTTTTGGTGCATTGGTTGTATGAATCCTGAGAAATTAACACCACTCACTGGAAAGATGCAATTGTACATGAATGTGGGGGCAGTGATGCAAGGTCAGCTGCAGCTTCTTTACAAACAATGGTCAGGTTTAAATTTAGGCTAAGGGATTATTGGCTCTCTGCATTGTTAAAAAGCAAGAATCTATGCATTTTTAATTAGTTGAACAGGGCTAATGAGACTAAGTAACACAGTGAAACATATCCAAAATTATCAGTTTTAATTCAGTTATCATGAAATCTACATCTCATGATGGTATTAAAAGGAAAAAAACACATCTTTGAAAAAGACTGTGGGTCACACCTACCATTACCGAACCCAGACAGATTTCTTCACAGGCTTTGCATGTACTTCATACTTGATGATGGAACCATATGCTTGAGCTATTGAGAATGTATGTGCCTTGATGTGTGTAAAATGATCATTCCAGGTTATGCGGAGGTCAGGGGCAAAGCGGTTTGGTTAGAATACGAGCAGCTTTGTATAAGCTCCACATACTAGCACATACATTTTGTCACATCCAGCTGTAAAATCACAGGTCTTTTTGCTATTAATCATACATAAAGCAAGGCACAGGACTTATAGTCACAGCAAATTTCATAGAAAACACCATTAGCCTGAGTCTCTTATAAAGGGATTTTCTATAGGTTGGGAGATGGGGTAGTTATGTAAGCATATGCGTGTGTGCATAAGAATGTGTATGCGCTTGTGTGTACACATTTGCATCTATGTGGAGAATGAATTTGTGTACAAGTATCTACTTGTGCATTTTTTGTGTGCTTGCCCGAATACATGTGTATCTGTATGTGTGTGTGTGTGTGTCATGAGACAGATGGGTAATAGCCCCTGTGCTGAAAGCAGGGCCCTGTGTAACGTGCAGCCCTGATTGCAGACCTGATTACCTGCCATATGCTAGCTGAAGGGTTGAGGGCCGGACCAAATGAGAACAGTATGCAAACGTTAAGGCAGCGTTTTTATAGCGCAGTCATTATGCCCCTGCTCTGGCAAATGAAAACGAGCGTGGCAGGGAGGGAAAATAATGAAGTCATAAAAAACGGACGGGTCACGGTGCGTAGTTGCTGCCATTGCCACCTCCCAGCTGTAATCCCATTGGCTAGAGGTGAAGGGGAAGCGTCCCCTGCTAAGATGACGGTAAGGCTATGGTTAGACTGCGGGGTGGCCCTATTCAGTTGAAAAGCCTTCCAGGGAGGAAAGATGGCAGTTAAAGTTTAAACTGTATCTTTTTCATGGGTACATCACCTTTAGCTGGCGAATGAGTACAAAACACAAGTTTGTCTGTGTGTGTGTGTGTGTGTGTGTGTGTGTGTGTGTGTGTGTGTGTGTGTGTGTGTCTGCGTGTGATGTGATTATGTTCCTATTAGCCTTTGCATTCTCCATTATGCATGCAGCGTACAGGGCTAAACTGACCTTGTAAGATGATCATTGACTCTCCTTGGAAAACACTTGTTATCCCAGGATTAACACACACACCAATTACTACCTGCTTGCCACATGAGCTCAGGAAATGAAATATTTCCTATCCGTGTCTCTTACGAAAGGGGAACTCCAGGCCCTGTGTGTACACACAATAATGTGGGGTCATGCAAATACATATACCCTTTGGAGTATGTACTTATTTATTGTTGAACTATGTGTGTGGAAATCAAAGGCAGAATATGTTAGTTCAATGGCAGGGATCTGAATGGGCTGGATCTTTTAAAAATCATGTACATTTGTGTTTCATGGGTGGATCGAATTCCCAGAAGTGCGACGTGTGGAAAATGTTTTACCCCTCCCAATATATTCTTTGTGATTTTGAATAAAACAATCTTAAAAAGAGTAAACATTTACAAAACATAAACAAAACATTTGGTGCCATTTGTACAAATTATTTTCAGAAGAATACCTGCAGCTGAAATAATCCCTTCCAAGCTTTTGTCTGGGTATGGAAACTTTTTGGAAGCCAGAAATCTAAGGTGTTGTCATTTTCAGTATTCTCCCACCACCGTGATCTTTCACTAAGAAGTGATTTGAACCACCTAAATATAACCATCAATGCATTAATCATGCATTATTTGCCAGGAGAAGGATTTTGTAGAAGAAACATGAAACACTGTATGTGCAAGAACTATTTCTACATATCCAGAGGTTTTGGTCGAGTACAGTTTAAACCAATTTGCATTAGATGTATGATGAGCCCCAGCGTCATCGTCAATGAATGAGCATGAGATTGGTATTGATCTTCTCATCTCACTCTGGGAAAAAAGTAATTAAGTGCATTTCCCAAACTTTTTAACCATTTTTTTAAGATTCAATTGAAAACATTTTCCTATTTAACATACTCAAAAAGGTTGGACGCCTTTTTCATACCAATGTAATTACATTAGGATTCGTCTATTCTGTTTGATGTGGTTACAAAAGGAAATTTCTATTCTGGTTATATTCGAATCATGTTGTTAATGGAATACTGGGCTCCATATAAAGCCAGCATTATGACATTCTATGTTGTCCATGTACCATGTCTTTTCTGCTTCGGCAAAGAAAACTGATTCCCATTCAACAAGCTGAGACTCCCACCTTACGACAAACCTGTTAGCTGCGTGTAAGGAATGACTCTTGTTGCCAGGGGCTCCCCATCACTTTTCCCATTTCCATCCATCAGGAGAAAAGAGGAACTTGTGCATAATCCTGAAGCCCATTGTGGCCTACTTAGTAGGAAGGGAACATGTCTTTCCGACTGGTTGTGCCTTTGTATGTGGGTCAGCTTCATTCAAATTCTCTTTCATTCCAGCTCTTCTTCCGACACTGTGGCCCATCATTAGCTGTAATATAGGTCACCCCAGGCTTTGTGAGGCTCCAGCCCCATTTGCATTCTTGATTCAGATGTAGCAGTCATAGAATGACTGTAGGTAAGGAGGTGGAAAGCTAGGGGGGAAGGTGGCATCAGAGGTAAAGGCGAAGCTTTTATCACTTTTGATGAAAGGATGGGGTCAGTCTGGATACATGCTTAAAAGGATCAGGGGGTTTTCCCAGTGGTGGGAAGATGAAACTCTTATAGGTGCAGGTTGTAATCTGCAGTAGCTACTCTGTCTCTCCTTTTCTTCATGGTGAAAAAAAGAGAAACGATGAGGAACTGCATTAAGACTTACTGTAACATGTCATATTCCAAAAAAATCATCACGTAAAGGTAAAAATCATTAGGTTCTTGAACGAAACCCAAGACTTTTAAGCAGGAAAGAAGTAGTTTAGCAGGCCCTAAGCTTGCAATTTCATTAAGTTTTATAAAGGCATTAACCACTCTACTCCTGCATTAAATTTAACTCGATAAGCTTTATTTGAATTTATAATTGAGGAATGTGAGGATGTACTTACACTACAAACCCCCAAGTGCGAACACAGGTGTGGTCACAGAATTAAAGCTTTCCTGTGAAAACCAAGTGGAAGGTTATGACAATGACCTGAGAGCAAATAAAGCTGTTCTACATCTATTCTGTATGATGGTTGGTGTTATATTGCATGCTTGGCTTGTATAATGTGAGTGGCTATTATTTACAACACACAAATGATGCGTTATGTCATGATGTGTTATTTATGACTTTTGATCTGCAAAGGGAACACCATAAAAAGTAGGTGATGTCAAAATATCAGGGGGCACTATATAGAAATTCCATTCTGTGCTTGTTTATCCCACCCATCCACTGTATACACAGTAACTATTCTTCTGCATTCTCATGGTGCCTTTTATGGCCAGCATTCTTCAATCATCCTCCCACCAGAGTTGACAGTAAAGCCCTCTTCACATGATCAGCTGTACCAGCTATGAGTGCCTCAAGGAGCACAGTGCAGACACAAGGTGTAGTGTAAGTTTATATCTTCAGTGAGCCTGAGCTAGCAGACAGCGTCACTGTTTACTATCTGACAACTGACATCATGTTAAAGTCTTCCTGCCAAGATGGTGGTATGATTGTAAGTGTTTTGTGTGAGAATGAGCTTTTCCTCCATCACAGGTAGCTGTCAGGTCATATGTCAGACAGCTGTTCAGGTTGGTCTGAAAGGTCAGAGTTGAAACTGATTGAACTTTGAGTCCAGTAACAGGGCATAAAACAAAATTAGTGTGAAATGCTTAAAGTTAGCTGGAGCTAAGCCGGAAGACGAAGCTCTCAATTTACCATCTACGTTCCGACCCTCTCCTATGGTCATGAACTTTGGGTAATGATCGAAAAAACAAGATTGCGAATACAGGCGGCCAAAATGAGTTTCCTCCACAGGGTGTCTTGGCTCAGCCTTAGAGATAGGGTGAGGAACTCGGACATCCGGGAGGAATTTGGAGTAGAGCTGATGCTCTTCCGCATCAAGAGGACCCGGTTGAGGTAGTTCGGGCATCTGGTGAGGATGCCTCCTGGACGTCATCTCAGGCAGGTGTTCCTGGCATGTCTGTCAGGAAGGAGACCTCAGGGCTGACCCAGGACATGCTGGAGGGATTATGTCTCTTGGCTGGCCTGGGAATGCATCTGGATCCCTCAGCAGGAGCTCGTTGAAAGGGCTGAGGAGAGGGCTGTCTGCGCTTCCTTGCTCAGACTGCTACCCCTGTGACCCAGACCTGGACAAGCAGAAGACCACGAGTACGTATGAGTACAGTTCTTAAAGTAGAGCTGCTGCAAGTTTTGATATGTCATTGATGTCAAACAAATAAACAAGCAAATGCAATGGCTCGTGGCGATTATGTGCAGACTTTGATTCCCATCACAGGCGTACAAATAACCGTCCCCTTTTGGTAAATGTAGCCTTCCTTAACAAAGTCTTTATGCAAAGTCTTTATGTTGCTTAACCCTAACCTTTTTTTTTTTTTCTTTTTACCATAATCACAAGCTTTATATAACCACAACTGTGGTGTAGTTACCATGAAAATATGATGTAGGCAGAAAAAACGAGAAAACAAAAAAAAATGAAGCACACTTTTTTGTCTTTTTTTTCAGCTGTGTGGTATCCTGTTTGGGGGTAAAAAAAAAGCATTAATCACAGTCCTAAAGAGTCCTCAGCAGCACAGCAGCTCCAGCCTCGGTGTTTAGTATGCAAAGCAACAGAGCATATTGACAGTTTTTTTTCTCCTTGGCAAATTACATGTTTCCACCTTAATTGTTATTGGAGATGTTATCATGAAGCGGATTCAGCCTTCACTTCTGAACCGTCAGTGGTGTGATGGGGGCAGAAGAGAGGAGTTATGCAAAATACGGCCTATGTATAATTAATGACCCCCCCCCCCCCCCCCCGTGCACATGCACACACACAACCCCTCTATCCTCTTTAGGATGGACAGCTGGTGCCAGGGTGTCTTTTTGACCTCTAAGGGCTGCAGTGTTAAATGGAGATACTGAGGGCGAGGAGGGAATGGGAATTGGTAAAGGATGGATGCTGAAGAGGAGACACACACACACACACACACACACACACACACACACACACACACACACACACACACACACACACACACACACACACACACACACACACACACACACATGCACACAGAACTTGAGGGGTCCTGGTATAACATGAAAGCGCATGTACACACTCGTAATTTGGGAAACTTTATATCTTCCTGGACACTTACCATAACTGTAAGCACTGCTTGCTTTACTCTAACCTTAACCCAAGTCTTCACCCTAAAATGTAATGAGTTACATAAGGAAGGCGAGTCCCCACAATGTGACTGCGTAAACAGATTTATGCCCCAAGAATGTGAGTAATACATATCCACACTTTAGTTTTACTACTTACTACTTGCGTGAATCATGTAGAGCTGGGAAGTTTCTTTGGGGGTGGACACCTGGTTAAGGTGAGGAAAGGCCTGTTGTTGTCATGTGCTGCTACTTGAAATGTGCCTGTTGAACTAAGATAGAGTAATTTTGCCTTGTACTAAGTGAGCTGATGTGACGTGACGCAAAGGGACTGTTTTCTGTGTGTTTGGTGTGTGCTACAGGCGTCGATATGACAGGACGCTCTCTGTACGTGATGCACTAGAAGGATGGAGATTCACTGCCAGTATCATGTGAAATGAGGGAAAGTAGCAATAGAGCAGCACACAGCTAAGCAGTGAAAATTAGCACAAACACAATTTTAGTACAGATTTAGTACAGCAGTATTCTCTGCAAATTCATCTGTAATTTTTTTTTTTTTTTTTTTTTTTCAGATTAATTGTTTAGTCCATAAAATGTCAAGTAATTGTGAAAAATGCCCTCCACAGTCCACAGGAGCATCTTCAAAAATCTTCCTTTCTTCGGCAAATAGTCCAAAACCCAAAAGAAATTCAACTGATAAAGACAAATGAATTTTCTATCAAATTCGGCAGCTGTGGTTCAGGAGGGAGAGCATCCGCTTATCAGAAGGTTGGTGGTTCGATCCCCGGCCTTGGCAGTTTGCCTGTAAGTATGCTTGTGCAAGATACTGAACCCCAAGTTGCCCCCGATGTTGTGCCATTGGTGTGAGTGTGTGAATGGATAATGTTCGTAATGAGCAGGTGGCTTAGCCACGTACAAATGTGTGTGTGAATGGGTGAATGCAGACTTGTGTTGTAAAAGCACTTTGAGTGGAAAAGCGCTATATACATGCAGTCCATTTACTGTCAATAAATTTAGTGATTAATCAACTGATCATTTCAGTACCAAAATCATGTCCTTCAGCAACAACATAGGATGGCTGGGATGTTTTCTTTTTTATTCACAACCTTTTGCAAAGTATCCCCCTGCTTTCATTTCTAACAATGAAAAGCAAAACATTTCATCTATTTCCACTGACGTCAAGAAAACTTTAGAATCCAAGAGCAGCACAGCTAATATGTCTTCTTGATCAGTAAAAATCTTATTTCTGCAACTTATTTGTACTCCGCTTACACATTTTCCCTTTAACTTCTAGACACAACTCCTGACCTGTACAGGTAAAGATTGAGAAAATGACATCACCATGACTGACTTCACTCACATTTTCATCCTTGTGAGGACATTTGTTGGTACATAAGTACTAGAACACACACCACACACTCACAAACACACTCACACAGCTGACTTTTGCACGCTCTCGTCGGTTTACTTACTGTACGCCCTATCTCTCCATTAATTGATCTAAACAGGCTCAGATTATCTCTGCTCTTATGCAAAAAAGCCAGAGTCACTGCCAACTCTTTCAAGATAGCAGAAGGCGAGACAGACATAACTTTGACTGAAACGCCTCCTGCGTCTTAATTCCTGACGGGAAACACGTTAATATCCCACCAGCCCCCCACCCCACAACCCCCCCTCCATCTTATCTCCACCCTGAGCCTCTTTTGATGTCCCAACTCTAATCAACTCGTCCGGGCTGACGGATGTGCGGCTGACACGGGACAATCGTCGGGATCTAAATCGTTACATCTCCCCTGACATTACCGTGGCATTTTTGTCGTGGCAGAGGTAAGGAGAGTGAGGATCGGTTCACGGGGACCATAATTCTTTCCATTGGGGGGAGGGTGCGGGGGGGCAGATGGCATATTCATATTAGTGTGGAATTAGGCCTTTTTTAGATGTGCAGGAAATCCAGTGTTGGTGAGGAGAGCGCTGGAGACCATACGCATCCTTATCAGGGACGGCGTAGGCCCTATTCATACCGACTGCTATCAGCATAATTCTTTTTGACATTTCAGATAAGCATCTTTACGGAAAGCTCCCAACTAGGCAGACGGGGGAGTTGTCAAATAATGAAGGAATCCTACATGTTTACTACTAAAATATCAACCTTTTAAATAGGTGTCTGGATTTGACTGTTATCTGTGAACCCTCATCCTACCGCTTCCTGTATCTCTGTGAGGGACAAGGGTTAGAGTGTGTGTGTGTGTGTGTGTGTGTGTGTGTGTGTATATGTGTGTGTGTGTGTGTGTGTGTGTGTGTGTGTGTGTGTGTGTGTGTGTGTGTGTGTGTGTGTGTGTGTGTGTGTGTGTGTTTCTGCTGATGATTTACAACACATGCAGACTCCACGGTGTCTGTGTGTCTCCACTGTATCAGAACATGCCATACCACATACATTAATCCTATCTGCTTTTAATCTGCTAATATTTCCTGGAGAATTATCTGAGGACACTGTTTCATATGCAAATACGGCGGAGAAATAGCGTAAACACAGCACTCATTGTGTGATGGTAAAACACCTACTGTACCCATTGTTGATTGGACAGATTAGGCATCTGCTGCATTGCCTGTTTGTGTTAGGCTGTGGCTGGGAGTAAACACAAACAAATTATCCTTGGATTATGGATCAACCTCTAATCACTGGTCAGCAAGGACAAAGGCCTCATACTTCTGCTGTAACCAAGAAGCTCAGTTACAGCAGAGGTCCAACGTGATGTATTCACTATGTGCAGAATATGAACAATGAAATATTACAAAGAAGCATCTTTAAATGAACACACTCGTCTCTTATTACAACAAAGAGGACAAGAAAGGAGAGTGTGTATAGAGGTCTTCAGGAGTGCACTCGGTCGACAGTAACTGAGACCTGACCCTGGACTCAAATGCAGCCAGGTCAGTAACACACACACACACACACACACACACACACACACACACACACACACACACACACACACACACACACACACACACACACACACACACACATACATAGACACACTTCAAATGAGTATTGTGATTGTCCATACTTCCCAAGAGCTAGCTCAAAGCTTAGTTCACACAGATTAAGATAAGGTAGTTCACATTCATAGTTCACATTTGAATTTTGTCGACAATCCCAGAACTGTTCACTTCTTCCATTTTTTAGTGAGTCACAAAGGCTGCAGATCTTAACAACGCAGTCTATAAGTTAAAAGTCTGTCTACATGTTGGGAAAAGAAGGTAACCTGTGCTTTACAACATGCTGTGAGTTTGACGTGGACGTCATCATCATTCACTCACAGATACTTCTCGAGGCTGGTCAGGTGTTCAGCTCGTGTGAGAATGAATGCTGATTTACACAAAGTTAAGACTTGTTTTTTCATACCCGGACAGCACAATTTGTATAAAAATGTGAGATATTTTTCCACTGGAATCTGTACTGATTTGTTCATAAAACCTCGTCCTTCCTCATAGCTATGTTGTAATATTTGGTTTTACTCGCTTTGTCGGTTGGGTTGGTTAGGTTTAGGCATGAGGAGTGACAGTGTTATGCTAAGCCAGTCAGAGGCAGACTAGGTCTGGGCATGCCTTTGCCAACCAGCATGCTGAGTGCTGTGAAACACAGTGTGTAAGTTCACGTTCATTAGATGCAAACGGATGTGTTCAGTTCACCGGAAACACTAGCACGTTCAGTGATTGTTTAGTGCGTTCATGCACAACATTGTGGATAATATACGTCATTTGTTTAGCAATTAGTACAGCGCTAAACAAAGTGCTATACAAGGAAAAGAAAAACAAATAATTAATAAATACAAGTAAGAGACAAGAAATGAAATCCTGAAATTTAGATGAAGTGGAGTTGTAAAACCAGAGGAAACATATTCAATATCCAGACAGGCTTTCTTCTGAAGGGACATTATAAGAAATTATCTCAAAGAAGTTAAAGATGTAAATACATACATACTCTACAGTTAAATACTGTGTATAGTTCTAACTCCAGGTGAAAGTTCCATCACATTTATACTCTTCTTACTGATCACAACAAACCAGTGATTAAAAGAACAAATTGCACTACTCTTACTGGACAGAACCAGCCACACCACAACTGTGCATTCATACCTGAAAAAGAATTGTGTTTGTCTGCTCATCTGTGGTTAACTTTGCTGTCATCCTGGTTGATTATCCACACTAACTTGATATAAGAGCATCTATACATGCTGCTGACTCTGTCTGAACCTTCTGCAGTAAGATCTAAAGTTACAAAATGTGGTCTCTTTTTATGAATTCAAAGAAGTGCTGCAAACACTTAAAAAACAAACTATGTCCATCTTACTGTACATTTGTTACAGCACATTGTGTATAATTATAGTGAGAGGTACTGACAACTGCAGTTAAATTCCTTGTGGCAACTTAATTGGCCTACAAAGGTGATTCTGATTCTGAGCAATACTATTCCAGGCAATCCTGAAAAAAGTGTGCATAGGAAGTGATGTGTTTTACATTTCCCTCACTGCTTCTCTCAAATCAGTTGCAGAGCTTAAATAGCAGGAGCAGACAAAAACAACCACTCTCAGAAACTGAAAACTCCTCAACACAAAATCCAAATAAGAATATGTCACAATACCAACCACAGACCCAAAGATGATGACAAAATTAATAATAATAGAGTCAAATCAAATGAAAAGCAGTCAGAATGACTCTTTCAAGAGGCGTCAAGTGTGATTTTTGTTCTCTGTGAAACACAAACAGGTTTTGTATAAAGGAAGACAAACAGTGGTGTGTCAAGGTAAAGTGTATTTATTCCATTCAAGCACGGAGAGGAAGAAAAAGAAGAGTGACTGAAGGAGAATGTCACTAATAGGACAGAAATAATCAACAGCAGCGCCTGAAGAAAGCTGCCACACATGCACGTTCATATGTTAGAGGGCTGTGGCCAGTCAGCCACATAATAGAACAATCACTCCGTCACTCATCCTCTGCTATTCCTGTGGCTATTATTCCGTTTAAAAATTACAAAAAAAATCCTGTGTTATATCCTCTTTTGTCCTTTTTCTCCTCCTGTCATTTTCGTCTTCCTCCTCTGTCCTGCTCTTTGTTTCCTCCGTTCCTCTCCCAGATCTGTCCTTGGTCACCATCTCCCATTATGCCTTCATCATGATGCATTGTATGTGTTTGGCAACCAACTATTTTAATGCGTCTTCCTCACTCCCAGGCACATTGTGTCCCGTGGACACTTAAATGGAAGGAATCTGCTTTGATGTGTCAGAATAAACCACATGGCAGCGATGAAAGAGATCAACTGTGTCGTCTTTGTGAGATTATTTCAGGAGATATGAACAGATTTTTGGTTATGAGGGCATGACACTTTTCATGCTTGTAAAGAAACAAAAATGTACAATTAGACAGCAGGGATGGGTAAACTTTGCTCAGTGTGGCAGGCTGGTGCTGTGGTCTGACTGAAGATACTTTACAAAACAACAAAAAATGTGTGCGCTTTTTTAATCGAGCGTTGCTTCATTCAACTCTTAATAATTCCATCAACTTCATTCTTATTTCAGTCGTAAGTCCAAGAAAAGCTTGAAGAGTCGAGTCAAGTGTTAAGTGGTAAAAACTGTGTATAATATCCTTATTTTAGTCGAGCAAGTTGATGAAAACCTTTTGAAAATTTCAGTGTGGTTTTAGTCAAAACAAGTATCAGCATTTTATTCACTGTTGCACGAATGAATGTTTTCATATTAACAATGGATCAAATGGCTTTTTTAGTTGTTGATGATGCAAAAACAAAAGAGTAGTGACTTCACAGATACAGCAATGATAGGAACAGGAATGTAATGTTCAAGGACAAACACGGTGAAGTACAGAATTTGATGTGATGCATATATGAAAACAAAACAAAACAAAAAAAGACGAACAAGGGTGACACAATTATCATAGTTAGAGTAATAACAAGAGAAGAAAGAAAACTAAATGAGTGAATAGTTCAGAACAGATATTTTGGAATGGGTGGGTGGGGGGTATGTACGTTGGT
Source organism: Chaetodon trifascialis (assembly GCF_039877785.1). Classification (NCBI taxonomy): domain Eukaryota; kingdom Metazoa; phylum Chordata; class Actinopteri; order Chaetodontiformes; family Chaetodontidae; genus Chaetodon; species Chaetodon trifascialis. Next base: position 4,936,910 of record NC_092068.1, read on the forward strand.
AGTGATGAACAGGGGGTAGGAGAAAGTGGCAGTGGGTTATTTTTGTAGAATTTAACTGGGATAAACTGACATGTTAATCCAGTGGGGTGTAGGTTGGACCAGGACCATGAAAAAAAAAAGATTTGATTTGGGTGGAGTGGACATTTTTCCTGCACCTCTTCCAGTTAGTGAGATGGACATCTAGTAGGTTGGTGGAAACAAGTATTTCATTATCATCAGTGGGACTTTTTTAGATTAAGTTGAATTTTAGATTCAGACCAAATGATGGAATAAGCAGAATGTTTTAGAGCTCAGATGCAAGATTGAAGACTTCTGGAAGAGCTGTTGAAGGGTCAGCAGTGCCCCGCACCCAGAAACTGTATATATACAAATATATAAAATGGTATTCAGCCCAAAGAGATAGCCTCACTGAATACAGCACAGTAGTCTAATGAACATTTGCAATCTTGTTTTCAAATTAGACTTCATCATGAACTTATTGCTTTTATTTCACCTGCAAATCTTCTCTCATGAAACTACAACATACACTGTCTTACTTCGGTAAAATATCAACCTGTGTTTTGTTTTGTTTTTTTTTACTGCCAAGCCCCATTGTTGCTGTCACCTCGCTTTGCCAAGCACCTGAGGCCATAGGATGCAGCTAGGTTCAGACATCCAGCACTGCTAGCGCTGCACGGCAGGCGTGTGATGGTGAGGACGACCCAGGCGTGCAGAAAGAGAAGTTTCTCCCCTCTTTATTCATCAAAGAAAAAAGACTTTATTTCCAAATTCCACTGGAGTTAGCTCTTTTTTTTTTTGGCAACATTATAAGGACATTTAGTAACAGGCTTTTCTTGTGTTGTCTCACCTTCATCATGGAAAAAGGCCATCGACAAAAGAAATGTCAGTTTTTATTAATGAATATCAGCATTTTCTTTCATAGTGTAATCTTTGTAAAATGCAAAGAGGCCCACACAGATCACCCAACCAGGCGAATAAAAACCTCCCCTTTTGCTTTATGCATTCCTGAATTTTTTCATAGGTATACCTCCTCACTCTGGTGGCATATTTTCAATCATTATTAGAATGCTGGTAGCTCAAGGCTCACAGGCTTTAACCTCTGGTATGTTTGGTGTGTGATAAAAGACGAAAGCACTATCAATCTTTATTGTCTGGCCCGCACACTGTAATTGCATTCAATAGTCCACTGATTCTCTTGTCTACGCTAATGTCGGGAAGCAGAGAGGAGCCAGATGCTCTGACTGCATCACACACACATGCAGATTAGAGAGTGACACGGGAGTGGATTTTCACTCCTGCCCACTCCCACAAAAATACTCTGGTCCCGTCTCATTCCCATGACAGCGTAAAACAAAAAAAACAAACAACAAAAAAAGATCCTGTCCTGTCCCAGTCCCGGAAGAATGACTCCTGTCCCATCGTGTTCCTGTGTTGTGTATTGTCCACATACATCATGTATTGGCCAGGTGGCTGCAACCAACCAGCAGCCAGCCACCAGAGCACACAGGAGAGAATAAAAAAGAAGCAAAAAAGATTACAGAATGACTAGCATTATGTACAAAATGAAGGAAATAGTGTTTATTCATACTGAAACCGCATATTTATATATGTATAAAAATGGATCTATTGTTATTACACCCACCTGTGTAGTGAAGCTGACTCCCATCCCATGGGAATTTCACAGAAAATCTGTGACCCACAGGATTTCTTAAAAAACACTAGCCTCTAATGCAGATGTAGACACACAGGTGTACAAACACACACCCCAAGCTTTCATACTAAAAAAAGAAATACCCATGCAAGGGTGCTCATACTCGAAAATTCACTAAGAATACACGCAGAAGCAGAAACACACACACACACGACACACGGGCAGTATCACTTGGCCTGCGGTTGATAAATTGTTGACAGTATAGATTGTGAGCAGCTGTGCGTCCAGAGTGCATAGAGGAGAAGATTCATCCTCTAGTTTCCTGGTCAGATTGTTTATGTGTATGTACAGTATATATGTATGACTGTGTGTGTGCGTGTGTGGGTGATGTCACTGCTAGGCCAGGTTATGTATTATTCAAATTTAAGCAAGCGAGGAGGGAAGGAGGGAACAGAGGAGGGGTGGAAGAGCTGGAGGAGTGCCAAACACTCGATTGGATCTCAATGAATAGTAAAGAGGCTGACAGAGGTGACAGAGGGAAGGAGAGAGGGAGAGATGGAGAGAGAGTGGGGGGCAGTAGAACCTGGAGAGAGAGGAGAGAGAGACAATCAGCATGAGTGAGGTAGCATGAAACATGAAAGAGGAAAAGAGGAAAAAAAGACATATATGGGGTGGTAGACGGAGTTATTTGGATAGCCTCTTGTAATACTTCATCCACACTCTAATGAAATCCAACTGCTGCCTTTCCTTTTGTTATTCTACATAAGCCAGCGGAGTTTACCAGAGTATGAAGTGTGTTTGTGAGCTTTGTTTGTGCACGAGTCTGCGCGTGAAGTGTGTGTGCATGCGCGCATTGATTCCATATTACCAATCTTTGGCAAGCGCCTTCATGTCAGGTGGCGGTGCATATTGCAGAGCCTCACACTGTGGGCAGCCTTGATAAGACAGACACGCCGAGCTCCAGGTAATAGATTTGGGCTTGTTGTCATATCCACACAGAGCGCACAAAGCCTCCAACCCCGAGGATCAAGCCAGATGAAAAGCTGCCCTTTGATATTGGTTATGCCAAGACCACGCGTACGTTATTTTGTTGAATTTTGAATAACACACTGTATTGATATATATACATGATTTTTGTCCTTTCTTCTCTGGTGAGCTGTCAGAACTTGTGTGAGGGAATTCACAGCTGTGGGTTATATGTTTGGAATTGTTTTGTTTTGCAGTTACAATGCACTCAAGGATTATACGTGGTGCTAATTAATGCCTTCAGTGGTACTGTTTTTGTTGCACTTTTAAGTGGGCCAAGGCTAACAGGCTAACTAGCATCAAATCCCAGTTGAATAGGATATAACTGAGGATCTGGTCTATCCTCAACCTACAATCACGCAATCACACATTAAAGGTGGATTATTGTGTGGATGGTGAGGTAAAGCACAGACTGCTGGTTATAGCATAAGATCGTGCACATTACGTCCACTCTTTATAATGTTGTTTACTGCAACTTCTTTGTGTGGCTGTCTGCGTGCGCATACATTTACATGTTACACACATGCATACACATTCACACACGCACACAGAGTCAGTGGGGCATGCAGCTTTCACACTACATACAGTAATACATTGCTGAATATCAAAGGAAATTACCCTTCACCTTGGTGCATGGATCTTAGCGAGTTCCTTAACCAGAGGAATGGGCTTTGAACCAGGCAGATTCCCCCAGGGCCCGTATCCCGGCCCCTCCCCGGAACACCGCGCCGGATAAGGGCCGTAATTCCCACTTTTAGGTTTCCATTAATCTGATCCTGACACAGGGGAGACGGGCTGCTTTGCATATCGCCTTCCCAAGATGGAGGGCTATTTACATGATCGCCTCCAGATTGAATATGATCAGTAGCCCACCTCCTCTGCCGTCCTCTGCAGCTGAGACAGAAAAATGCTGATTTTTTTCAGTGGGTATTTGCTGCATTATCATGGGTGAAATATTATTCAGTGAGGTATATTCACTATAGCGTTTCGATATGTCCCAAGTTAGACTTGATGGATACGTGTTGCGGATATTACAGCGTCGTGCTTGATTCCCTTGATGAAGGCCAAATTTCTTTTATGAATGTGACAGCAGAGATGGATAGATCAAGCCATTTATCATCGCTCACTGATAGCGCTAATGTGAAGAGAACTTACCCCCCCTCCACCCCCCCGTCTCGCAAATGTGAGGAACACCAGTGAACAGTGCTCCATTTGAAACCATGAAGGCAAAACCACATGTAAATGTATCTGTAATGAACGCTGCGTACAGGAGGTGCATTATTCTCTTTCTGCTACATTTATTTCTGAATATCAAATGAATATGATAAATGTGGGCCGAGGAGGCGGCGGCGGGGGAAGCAAAGTAAGCCGAGGATATGAGATGAGTGATATTGTTATTACACCACCAATGATGAGCAGCAGAAGTTGAGATGGTGTGAGACTGGAGCATAAGGGGTGAACACACACGCACACACACTCCACCTCTCTTGCTCTTTCCCATGCAAACATGTCGCCTCCTTGTCCATCTGTCATTATCCGTCCCTTGAACTACCTTCATTTTTTTTTTTTCAGCACGTCAAGCTGAGGTACAATTCCACACTCATGTGAGTCCCAGTTGTGAGCTGATACGCAGCAAGACAACAACAATGGGTTATAGAAAAAATAGAATATCACTGTAAAAACACCACCGCTGTTTAGTGTGATGAAAGAGCAAATCTGCACTCACACGGTGCCAGTGAAACATTGGTGACAAGGCGGAGGAAATGTGCACGCTCTTGTGTTACTTCAAAGTATTCCCACCGTTGGTAGGAAGCCAGTAGGTGGCTGTGATCAACCAGAAGTGATGCTGTTTTTTGTGTGAGACAATAGGTAGAAAATAATTTTCTACCTACTGTCTCACACAAGGTAGACCAAGATTTTTTCATTACAACCTCACTTCTGTTGTATTTTCCACAGCAGATCATAGAATGTCCAACTCGATAATCACCCACCAAGAATTTGCACGTGGTACTAATTGTCACTTCGGCTTACACCATCATACCTCCTCAGTCATTTTGTCTCAGGCTGTTTCGGGCGCAGGGAAAACATTCGAGCTTCCCCTAAGTGCATTTCATGCTTTTAATTGACACCACTGCATGTTAATTCGAAGCATGTCACGGATGTGTCACACCAGTAAGCCGCCAGTGTCCGACCTCATGTAATGTCGAATTACATTCCTGCTGCTCATCGCCGTGACAATAGATAAGCTTCTCCTAGGCAACACCAAGCAGTTCAAACAGTCGTGTAGCTGAGGTGTTTTCTTATTTTTTTTTTTTCTTGCTTGCTGTCCTCTTCGCTTAGGAGGTGGCAAGTGAACACACTGCATATTGTTGTTATTTTTTAATTCATTTCCATGCCTCTGATCACTTCCTATGTCTATCTCTGAATCTAATCCTTCCTCTCTTGGACTATATCATATATCATAGTTGGGATGACTCTTCTGGACATTGAAATGACGACCTCAAAATCCATCTGCCAAGGCAAGCGGCTGCACCTGCACTCGTTAGAATGACTCTATATTGTAGCAGAAAGTGGTTGTGCAGCCTTAACCTCTTTTATTACTTTACTCAAGATATTTCAGGTTTTCCTGCATTGATGGGCCTTTACTAATAACCTTCATCTGTGCGACACTGTTCAATAATACTTGAAATCAGGGGTGCGCCTTTATGATTTCAGAGGTAGGTAATTTTACTAGAGCTGATAGGTCACTAGGGGCAGTGTGAGCTAATGCATCTCCCATGCCAGACAAGGACCCCATCAGGAGGATATGAGCAGTATACATACTGTATGTCACAGCAGTATTTTCTCTCTTTTTTGTGGTCTAAATTAGCGTCATTTGGGGTACTCTATATTTGGCCAGATGACAGACACAGGTAGGGAAAACAAAGCATTTTGATTTATCATTTGAAAAGGGCGCTTGAGCACCCAAGACAAATCCCAGCATGGCTCTGGTTCAAATGCTACAACCGGCAAATTTAGAATAAAAAAAGTACGTTGGTTCAATATGATTTACTACCAGTTAGGGTTAGGGTTAACAATTTAATTCTTTTACATATCCACTTTTTAGTTAACCACTAATACTATGCTAACAACAGCTAAATGGACCACTTTTGTCTGTGTGCTGAAGCAGACTTTTGCAGCGTACGCTTATGAGTTAACATACTGTATGTTACAATGACAACAGGACCAGCTGCACACAACATGAGGAAAAATTGCAAGGATGCATTTCAATAATTCTAAACATGAAGGACAAAGGCCGAGGGACACACGTGTAAGTTAAAGGTCCAGTGTGTTAGAATCTAGCAGTGAAGGAGCAGATTGCAACCAACTGAATACATATCACTTTACCCTATGGCTGCTAAAAACATGTAACACGAGTGTAGAGGGCTGCAAAATCCCAGGGACAATCAGAGATCACTGTGGACGGGTGAAAAGGACTGGAGGGAGACTGTTTTCAGGGTTAATGAAAGACACACGAGAGGGACACGAGTGGTGTGTTGGTTGTGGCAAGAAGTGGCAAGAAGTTTTTTTTTTTTTTTTACGTTGAGGTGTTTGATATTTGTAGACTAAAAAAACTCCAAAAAAAGTGTCGGCACAAGTATTTTATGCAGTTAAACTTCTTGTGTATCTTGCAGTTCAGCAACTTGTTTTCCCCAGTTTGAAGTGAGAGTGCAGTTAGTTTAGCCACATTTGTTGTTTCATTAATGCTGACAAAAGTTGAAACCCACAAAGTTGTGAACATTTTGCTAGAACCGTCATGAGAGACAGTTAGCTATAAACAACGTGCATAGCTTTCACTTAAACTGGACAAGAATATCAGCTGAAGTAACTTGCTATTAGCACTGCCGGTGAGGAATGACAGCGTACTGGACCTACATCACTACACACAGAGAAAAAAATTGCTGCACCCGACTCGTGACTATTCTTATTTTAGATTTCTTTTTATTTATCATACACACAACACACCTAGGCACTGATAGACATACATGCAAACATGGATTAATTCTCTGTGTCCCTGTGAGAGAGAAAATAAAAAGAGAAATTGTTATTGTGAAGGTTATAGAATTTACTGTAAGAGTTGAAACTTTTACTTTGTTTTACTGATAGCGATTTGGTGTTCAAGTGTCTTTGAGAAGAAGAAATTTGTTTTTTTGCATATAAAAGAAAAAAAAATAGAGACACAATGCAAGAAAATAAATTCATTTTGTTATTCCTTTAACATTTTTGTCCTGAATATTTTACTGTTCCAAGGTTTACACTCATTTTATAAATCATTTCATATGCTTACCTTTGTTTCTGGGGAATACAAGTGTAACTCAAGTGTATGAATTTAGTATTTCCACTGTAGAGGCGCCGCCCTGTTTTTCATTAGTTATTTAGTATAGTTTGCTGCTGTATACATCTGTGGTCAACATAGGGAAAGCTGCTACTTTAAGTTTGCTTGTGCTTATTCTTTACATTCAAGCCTGTACTGAAAGTGTGTAATGGGAAATGGGAAATTTAGACAGCTCAACATCAACTGCTACTGTAGAAACGTGGTGGTGTAATGTGGCGGCCTCTGTGGAAAAGGACCAGCTCCCCCGTAGATATAAAGAACTTATTCTAAGGTATCAAAACCACAACAATTCCGATTTCCAGGTGATTATACACTGATGAAACCATAACTGTGAATATTATATTCAATTTCTGCTGATAGATCGTATAAAATCCTACACACTGGTCCTTTAAAATGAGATTATACTTCACTGTGTCATTGTTGAGAGGCTCCATGTGACCTGTCCATGCCCATGAGGACCTGTGTGGTCGTTGCTGTGCAGCCCCAAATTTATGTGCAGAATGTACATGGTGACTATATGAGTGTGAACGTATCTGGCCCTATAGAGTCATTTCAGCTCAGAATTACAGAGGACCACACGGTATTACCCTACACATACTATATTTACATTTAAAGGCCCACTCCAGCAATTTACTCCACTCAAACTCAAGAGGGACATTAAAAAGAGAATAGTCACAGTCAAGCAGCATAGGCTGATATATTCAGACTTTTAATCTTTAAAGCGTCAAAATCACCTGTTATAGATTTGTATTCTCTTAGCCCAAGCCAATATAACCCCAATGACACCACCATGGTTATTTTTTCAGACTTGACAAAAATCCTCTAGAGGCAACTGCTTTCACAGGCTCAGCAGTACTCCCCATGACTATTGAACTAATTTTGATAAGAAAATCAGTGGAGGACCTTCCCTTGCAGGACCTTATGTCCATCAAGAAGAAGAAGAAGAAGAATCAAGGGGACAGTCCCCTTTATTTGTCACACATTTTACAGACACGCTGAACACGCCATGCAAATTGGTGAAATTTGTCTTCCGCTTTTAACCCATCTTGGTCGTCCTTCCTCCAGGGCACCGCCGCCAGGGGCGGTGGGCTGCCATCCGACCGGCACCCAGTTTCTTTCTTCACCATTGGTCAGGTAGTGATGCTCTTGCATGTTTTTAGTGGGTTTTTTTTTTAAGGAGGACACCCCAGGTGAACTCGGGGAGAACATGCAAACTCCACCCCTTTCCTCGAGCAGGCACTGAAGGCATGGTGGAGGACACGCCATGCCACCACGCCACCACAGCGGGATTCGAACTGGGACCTTCTAGCTGTGAGGCAACAGTGTTACCACTTGTACCACCATGCCACCTGTGGGGCAAGTTGTAACCTATAGGCTTTGAAATGTTACATGATCTTAATAGATTACAGTTAAGTTCAATATTGCTAGTTTATACTGTTGATTAGTGAGATTATTTAATTTATAAACATGAATAAACCATTGTGTGACCTTGATCTGGTTTGCACAATTTTACAGTCCCAAGTGAATCAAAGCAAATTTTAAATGGCTGCTGCAAAATGGCTGCAAGATGGAAACTATAAAAGCAGATGATTGGCTTTGACGTCTACTGGCCTGCATGTCTAAAGCTGCTGTATCTGGTCAAAGGGTGATAGCTTGAGCCCCAAGAATAGCCCCAAATTATTCACAGTGAGGTATGACAAGCTCAGGTGAAAAATATGACTCTGTCTGGGTCCATTGCTGCAGGCCAGCTGAGGAGATTCAATATAAAGGACAGAAACCTATCACTGGACAGCAACCCTGTGACACAGGGACAATATGTCATAAATGTATCACATACGTCTAAATCCATGGATAGGTAATCACTTCTGTATGTCCTTTATCAAGACACACAGCAAAAGTACAATAGGGAGACATACTGTAGCATTGTTTAGTCTTTACTGAGCTTCTAACACGAAAATCTCAGAAAAACGGCAGGCAAAAGTAACAATATTCAACGTGTTGTACTTGATTTTCTGTGATTTTTAGGATCAATCGTGGTGACGAACCCACAAAACAATGCTGCCAACAGCCAGTTCTGCAGGTCCTCTCAGCTTTGCAGAACTTTTTTGTCTCGGATTCCCAGTGAGCTACATACTATCATCAGTATGCTAGCATGCTCACAATGACATTGCTAACAGGCTTATGTTAAGCAGGCATAAAATTAGCACAATACAAAGTACAGCTGAGGCTGATGGTAATGTTGCTAGTTTTGTGGGTATTTTGGTCATAAACCAAGTATTGGACAAACTGTAATTTCAACCTGATGATGAAGTTACGTGAATTTGTGTATCAAAATTTATGGCAAGCCATAGAAAAGTTTTTAAGACTTTTTACCTAAACTCCATACAGTATGTGCTATGGAAGCTGCGTGGTGGCTACCTCATAAATACAAACTGTAAAAGTCTTGCAATAAAAACCACATTCAAATTAATGTACAGAAGTATTATCAGCTTCATTTATTTATACAGCTGGTCCAAATCAGTCGATAAGCTAGCCCTCGTGAAAAACCTGGTAGAGCATATATCAGTGCATGAGCACCATGAGCATTTCAGCCTGTTTTTGATCTAGTTGAATCTGTTAAGAATTGTCTGTATCTTGAAACAATAAAGTATAAGGAGCATCGCTGCACTAGACATCTAAAGTGTTATACACTACTTGATTTTAGAAAAAAAAAAAAAAAATGCTGGGTATCAAAGGAGGCTGATATTATCCTTATCTTATCTTATCTTATCTTATCTTATCTTATCTTATCTTATCTTAAGTTAAAAAAGGAGACAGACTGAAAAAACTGCAATCATCAGAAATCTCAAGAAACTGCTAATAAGGCAGTCAAAGGTCAGGGTCAACGGAGCTGATTTAGTACAAACAGAGATGAATCATGTAAGAGTGGACAAGACAGCCAAGGACAGAAACGTACATTTTTAAATAACCTTGTCCTCATTTATTCTGGTACCTTGTTGTTGACACTGCTGTTATCTATCAAATATTGAGCATGTTTGTGAGTGCTTGTTGTAAAGGCTGGATGGGGGAACGAGCTACGAATCATCACACATCATGATTATCAAAGAATTATGCTTGTGCACAAATCCTCCACTTTATTTAATCAGGTTGTTTAGCAGCTTGTATATTCCTTAACCATAAGCTTTAACTGTTGTACTTGAGCACTGGCAGGCGGTATGAAACTTTGGAATATACACACACACGCAGGGAGGAAAGTGCTACACAAAAGGCTCGGACTCACACTCGCACTCTCTCTCACACACACACACACACACACACACACACACACACACACACACACACACACACACACACACACACACACAGTCTCACTCTACCCACCCACACACACAGCTCACTTTTAGCCCTCAGGCGTCACATTTGAGAGTTTCATTTACTTGATTAAATCATATTTGCATATGGAAATTGTTTGAAAATGATATTAATTTGTTATATTCAAAGGAGAATTACTTTCTCATATTAAAGCTAAATCAGACAAAGGCTGCGAGAGTGACAGGTGATGATATTGAACTTTGTCAGTTGGGGCCTGTCAGTGGAGCCACACACAAACACACACACACACACACACACACACACACACACACACACACACACACACACAGATTGTACAAAATGCATGTTTTTTTTCGAGAATATAAATCAGTTTACACATCCTCGTCTCAGGTGTGTATGTGTTCAAATCTGTGTCTAAATCCTACTCTTCCTCTATTTCAATAAAGAGGAAGGTCATTTGCTCAGCAGCGAGCAGCAGGATTTTCCTCAACCTTGTATGTTGTGTCCAGGTGTGGGTGACTGATGCAGCTCTGTGAGACGCCACTGCGGGACAGATCTCCTCCTGAGCCAACTTAACTTATCAGGAACATGGACCAAAAAAATCAGGCTAATTAATTAAGAACAGTATTAGAAGTAATGGGATATTATAATATAAATTGCTACATTCTGGAACCAATTTAATCCAATTACTGGAACCCCTCATGAATATAATACCTCCAAAATCACTCCGTCAGAGTCCAAAGGGAGATGTGTCTGACTACTAAGACTGAAAGAAAAGAAAAGGGGAAAACGATCTGCTCCCTTTTAACGGCGAACACCAATGATGATTTAAATGCTTGAGAGGAACTGTTAATTTGAGTAATAAACCTAATGATGATTTTTTTTTTCTAATTGACATTTCGACCATTTACAACCTGAGTAGGTTTTTTTGTTTGAGCTCCCTGGTGTTTGATAAAGACAAATGACTGAAAAGGCTGATTGGTGCTTTTTCTCTTAATGGCCTCTAGCCAATTTAAAAAATGTCTTAAAAGAGACAAAAGAATACTTTTCTCCGGCAGTTAAAGTGGAGTGCATTTTGGAAGAGTGGATGGGATAAATTGACATAAGGAATCACGGCAACTTTACAGGCTCAGAAATAATTTCTTGGGGGATAAATTCACATTACAGCATATAAACAATACATGAGTGCTTTGGAGAACATTGAGAATTTGGTGGCAAGACTCTTACTGAGCATCTTATAAATGGGAACTAATTGCAAAGCAGTTTGAGAGTAAAATGTCTAACTTACTCAGTAACGGAAACAAATGCCCTTCAAAAGTTCCAGTGATTTGTGCTTGCCTAGCAGTGGTAGAAGAAGTATTCAGATATATACATTCTTTAATTGAGAATAGCAATACCACAATTTTACTTTAAAAGCAAAACGTACGTATAATCTTTGAAATACTCTATCTTAGAAATAGAAATTCACATAGAAATATGTTTTATTATTTGTTATTGAGAGTGGTGGACTTTAACTGAGCACATTCACTCAAGTACTGTACTTAAGTGCATCTTGAGGTACTTGCACTTGAGTATGTAAGTATTTCCATTTCATGCTCATTACTCAGAGGTAAACATTGCCTATGTTGTAGAGCTACATTGTAGTTATCAACAATCAACTAATTTCAGTTTTGCATACAAAATATTTTGTGAGTATAATTTATGATGGGTTGTTATAGCTTAAACAACCCAGAGGTATATAAAATAGATAAATTTAGCACCACCTTGACAAACTACAACCGTAAATTGGAACTTATCATCAGTGCATCAGTGATAACAAGCCAGTTACATAATATTGTAACACTCAGAGGGATAGTGTTCTGCATTGAGTACTTTTGCTATTTTCAGGATATTTTCTTGATAATGCTGACATTCTTTTACTTAAAGTCTCACTCTTACAGGGTTCTGGCCACAATCTGCACCATTAGCTGGTGGAGGCCAAAAACAGAACTGAAAGGAGAGTGCATACTGAACTTACATTTTCCAGGTGGATACAACTCCAAATCAATTTTATTTTCACTCTGTAACTGCCTGTAAATAGGCAGCTGTTTGCTTACAAGTTCACCACATCACTTTAAAAAAAAGTCATTGCAAGTTTAAGCAAAGTATCTGATTGCCGAGGTCATTGTTCAGGTCAAACAAATTTCATTTATTTTTACAGTTTTGCAGGTGATTTAACTTATTGAATAATAGTGTACCATATTTTATATGCTCACACATATGCCATGAATACCAAAATCTAGTTTTGAATTTGGTACCAAAGGAAGGTCTGAGCCTTCAACAGACAGACAGGTATAGATAATGGAAGGATCAGTGGAAATCTGCAATGTTATTGAGTAGGACAAAGTTATTGTCAAATGCAGTGAAGTGTGGCAGTATTGAAGTAGTTTAAGATGAAAAATAAAATACTCAGGTCATACTTAAAGGATAAGACTGGCAATATTCTTCATTTTTCCTATTGTCAACAAATCCCATGAAAAGATCAAAACCAAAACAGCATCAGTCCGTCTCAGTGTATTGAGACCTCTTTGCACTGTGACACTCAGCCTCAAGCCCATGGTTCCATCATATGTGAAAACAGGTGACAAACACATACAGATGTCAACTGTTTCAACTGATCTGATTGCTGCTGTAACACCACTGTAATCCTGCGATGGCAGTGAAGGTTGGCAAATAATTTACCCAGGAGGAGCTGCAGTGCCCACCTTCAACCACCAGGTTACCAAGTGCGCCGTGTGCCTGCCTGCGCCGCTCGAAAATACTACTGCACCGGCGGCGCAGCCTGAGCCGCGCCAGCGGCAGAGTCAAAAATAGAGCCCCAAATGTTGTCAGTCTACTGTAGGATGGTCAATGCAGAATAGTGACCATGCTTATAGAGTGTGAGGACTTTTGTGTTATAATATTTAAGCCAGCCATCCGTCAAGATGTTTAGACTCCTCTAAAGACTCAGATACAGTTTTGATAATCAATAAAAATTACAGTCTTTGTCAGGTTTATTAATCCTGATGAATGATGCAAAATCTGCAGTTTTTAAACAGTTCGAGAAATCGATGTTGTAGACTGTAGACTTAGTTATATTAGCATTTGATACACCTGATCTGAAATTTACAAGCTTCCTTGTTTAAGTTCTCTGTATTTCTGAAGCTTGTCTGTGTTCTTTCTCACTGTGTATTTAAGCGTTATACTATAAGGGGAATTTTGGAAAAATGAATGTGGGGTGTCAACTTCACTCTGTCAAAGTTGATCAAATAAAGTATGTGCTGAAAAAAAAAAGATTCCTAAGGTCTTAGCTTAGATCATTATTAAAAGTGTGAAATTCACACTGCTGACCCAAAATATGTGCCTGTGAAAGCACCTGATTCATAGATCTCCAGAATGATTCAGTTTGGATGTGTTATTCGGCAGACTTGTGACTTTTTTTTTTTTTTTTTTTTTTTTTTTTTTTCAGAAAACAGACTGACACTTTGGAACCTAGGTTTTCAAGAATGAAGATGTTGATGGTCGCTACTGTGTTTAGTTCATGAAGCCATGCATTGCTTGGTAAAATAATGAACACAGAACAAGTCAAGTGACGTATTCACTGTCCTGCAGTAAATGAAAACATTCCCAGCTAACAACATGCAAAGTGTCTCTGAAATTACTGGTAGAAATATTTACTATTTTACATTACCTCTCTTCTTTTCCATGCGTGGGTTAGGTTGAATAGTTGAATTAAAAAATGCACACATCCCCCGTGTGCTATGTGTTTGCCTTGTGTTAGGCCACATCTTTTGTTTTGTTAATGGACCTCCTGCTGCTGAAGTCTGGTTCAAGTACACAGCTAAAAGCTTCCACAAAGACCTCTCCCAACAACCCCAGACAAGATAATTTACAGAAGGAAATGATCATTTAGTATATTTGATTTATTTTGGGAATGAGATGTGAATGAGTTTGACATGTCATTGCTGTGTGTTTGTTGGTGACGTACGATCATGTGGTGACCAACGATTTGTTTACATTTGTTTACATTTGTCTGCTACATCCTAGTAGGACGTCCATCTAACTGATTGGCAATGAAGAAGATCAAGATGGCACTGCAGCTTGTTACGGCAGCTTCGGCCAATTGTCTTTGTTTTTTTTTTGTTTGTTTTTGTGTTTCCTTGTGTTTCTTCACTGTCACTCGTCTTGGCCGATCGTCCCTACGTATGGATATAAAACTGGCGAGACTAGTGGTTTGCTTTTTACTCTTTCTTGAATTACTTAAAACAAAATCGGAGATCCATTCAGCCACAGCTCCAATGTTTACAACAGCTGATAACGTGAGCAACACAAACCCCACAGAAAATAAGGAGAGGGAGGAGGGGATGCAGAGCTGGGGCGAAGTGCTGTGGGAAGAAAAGACGGTACAAACCATCCATACTGTTTCCTATTATGGGGAACGGGAGATCTCTCCCTGATTAGATAGAAGAGCTAATGGCACAAACCAGACTGCAGAGGGGGAACCGGGAGTGTAGTCTCATGTGCTTCACGGAGACTTGGTTGAATGAACTCACACCGGATTCGCATGTTATGCTGAGAGCGGACAGGAGAGTGAAGGAAAGTGGAAAGAGAAAGGGTGGGGGCATAGCGATGTTTGTAAACAACAGATGGTATAACCCAGGGCACATCAGTGTAAAAGAGCAGTGCTGCACCAGAGACATTGAGCTGCTAGCCATTAGCATTCAGCCATACCTTTCAAAGGAGTTCTCACTTGTCATCGCGATAACAGTGTACGTCCCCCCTGTCGGTCGATGCTGCACCGGCATGCAAGCTCTTACACACTGGGATTTCACAGCTGCAGACATCACACCCCGAGCTCTCCTCCTCATCTCTGGAGATGTCAGTCACATTGTCTCTCCCCTTCTTAACCCAGTGGGCTCTATTTTCGACTCCGCAGTGCAAAGTCAGGTCCGCTGTGACGATGGGGCGTGGCAGCGCAGACTTTGGTATTTTCGTACGCTGCACCGCCGGCGCATCTCCTCCTTCTCATCTCCTCCTTCTCATCTCAGTCCCACCCAGCAGCGCAACTCGGAAAGAGGGAGGGGAGAAGGCGTGGAGTGGGTTTCACACAGCCGAGTCAAATTTTCTCCAATCACAGCAGCTCCTCGCCTCACCTTTAAGAAGGCCAGGCGCATTGTAAGTTTTGAGGATGACTGAGACCACGCAGGAAAGTGTCCGACACCCAAACTTCTCCCAGGAGGAGACTGACGTCACTCATGTCTCATGACATCCGCTTGTATTACTTTCCACACCCATTTGTATATACCGTTTATTTTTTCTCAGTATGTATATTGTTTTATATTCTGTTCTATATTTTCTGGTATATTTTGTTTATCTATATATTCTCAATATAAATATTTTGTTTTTATATTTGCTTTATATATATAGTTCTATCTCTTTTCTTTCTTTTCTAATTTTATTCTAATTCTATTCTTGAAAGGAGCACTGCAACAAAAACAATTTCCCCTCGGAGATAAATAAAGGATTTCTGATTCTGATTCTGTCTAAATGAGGTCCTTAGATGGTAAATCCTTGGCCTTCTCCTCATCCTCCTCCTCATCCTCCTCCTCCTCAAAGCAATGATGTACTCCATCTTTGTAGATAACATTAAGCATTACTATGATTACATTTGTATTTGGAATGAAATGACGTGAGTAATAGTGGACAACTCAACGTCAGGTTGAGTGACCATTACGCGTGATGAGATACTGATCAAAATATATAAATTTAGGTCTGACTGTATGTGCTAACTCAGATAGTTGCATTGAATTGCGGCTGTTGCTAATTATTGATCGCAGTGAAATGCCAGACACAGTGGAAACCTGACTGTGAGGTATTGGTAACATGAGCGCACAACTCCGCCGGTTTACGAAAATCCACTTGCGCCGCTGGCGCACAGAGTTGATCAGGTCTGAGGTGGCAAGCTTTCAGTGCACTTTTACGCCGCCGGTGCAGACCGAAATGGTCGAAAATTCCAATGCCCCGGCTCATTATGCCGACACCTCACCCTACTGCGCCACAACGCCCATCCTGGCGCACCTCTGTACGCCTCGGTTTACCAAAATACCAAGTGCGCTGTGCGCCTGCCTGAGCTGCTCGAAAATACTCCTGCGCCGGCGGAGGATTTGAAAATAGAGCCCAATATGTTAAATGCCACATCAGAAGTTATACACCAAGGTAATGTAACACTTGGATTTTCCGTTCTGAAACGGGTATTAAAAAACAAAATATGAGTGGTTATTTGATTTTCGTTTTAAAATACAAAAATTAAAATTGAAATACAGCGTTTTTCCTTTTCATGATAAAAAAGGGATATACGAAATTTTAAAAATGCTTTCATTTTCATTTTCTATTTAGAATAACAAAAAATAAAACCAGTAGGAGACCAGATGTGGTCACCATGCAAGTGTGGAGCCAAACAGAGTATGGTGCTGCGGCTGTTTAAACCTGACCGGATCAGTACGCCGTGTTTCGCAACAACAAGTGAGTGTGTCTTAGGGAAGAGGACATGAGTGCTGATAAACTCAATCGCATATTTCAGGTAAAAAAAGAATACATAAAGTAACATTTATCAAGGTATAGCCAGCTACTAGCTTTAAAGCAGTAGCTTTAGTCGTTTTCTGAGGCTAACGATAATATGATAGTGATAAGCTAACTGGCTAACTCAGCTAGCTTACCCTGTGTACCGAACAGACGGTTAACGTTGGTGACTGCAACAGCTGTATTGTGTTCACACAGTCACCCAGAGAGGAGCTGATCTACCTCTCAATTCTTAAATGTTCTTAATTAATGCTGCTATCAGTAGCAAGTCACAGATATGCAGTACAGATCTAAAATGTCACTGAAAAGGCTCTTCTCTGACTGGAGCCATGAGTGTATGACGCTCTCCCACCACCTCACATTTTTTATAAATTAATTAAAGACTATTTAATTCTGTGATTCATTCATGTAGAAAGCTGGTATTTGGAAAAGATTCCCCGGTAGTCACTGAAAAATGTTCATTGAGAAATAAAAATAAAAAAATGGGAAATAAAAATGTATTTATTATAATTTGTCTTATGAATTTCTTGACTCTCGTAGTCTGTACATGACTGACGACGCAAACGTGGCATTGTTTCCTGGGGCATCTGGCATTTTCAGCTCATTGGCCCTCAATCCAAGAACTCATTATGAGGTTCATGGTGAGGATGAGGATACCTCAGGACCTGCAAATAGCACAGGGCAACGTTTTTCATTTATGCGTACGCCTGCAACCACTACTAGTTCAACTCCACAGTGGACTGCCTCAGCCCCCCCTCGAGCCACTGTCTGTAAAACCTTTCATAGGTAACTTCAACTTAAATCATTGTTAAATGATAGTGATACAATTTATAATTTCAAATTTACAAATTAAGGGAAGGGAAGTAAAATACAGTTAGATTTTATTGCAACACGTAGTTAATGCTTGATATGATCATATCAGCCATTCTTTGTCTCCTTCCTTGCAGTTAGTTGTTGTTGTGTGTTAATAGTTCATACTACTTGCATTTCACCCATTTACATTAATTTACGTGTATTTTGCACATTTTAAAATTTTTGACAGAACTTTAATTACTTCCACTACTTCTGTTTTTGCTATGTCTCGGTCTGTCAGCAAAATAACTCAAAAACTTCTTTGTGGATTTGTATGAAACCTTGTGTGTAGATTTGTACTGAGCCAGGGAAGAAATTATTAAATTTTCATGTTTATCAGCCTAAAGATAGAAGAAGGAATATAAACTAGGGATGCACAATCTGGATTTTGTTTTTCAGCTGATACTGATAACCGATAATGACCTGCCCTGATGAACTCCTCCTCCTCCTCTGGTAGCTGGTTTCTGTCTTGGCTCATGATTTCCCATCTTGTTTTTTGTATTTATTTTAATTTTCCTTAAACTTTAAAGTTTTCATTTTTGGCTGAATTGGACATCTAAAGACATATTTTATGGACAAATATTAAAAAGTTGTGGATGACCCTTGCAACCTCTGATATTTCACGGATGGCCTACTGACAGAAAAAGCCAGCTTCGGCCTACCAACAGAAAAAGCCTGCTGGCAGCTAAAGCTAATTAGCACCAAGATGCCTCTTTTCTCCACAGATGACCTGTACAAACTTCTGCAGCAGGTTGCAGTGTTGGAAACTAAAGTTCAGAGTCTGGAAATAAACGCAGAAGTGAACGGACCTTGTGGAAATGACAGCACTTTGCCGCTGACTCAAAACAGCGGACTGGAGAATGCTAACATCCAGCTAATTAGCTCTGATACAGCTCCCACGAAACTAAAGGGCTGTGTACCGGGCAATAAATCTGCCAGTATTAGTCCTCCCTGGAATGCTCTCGGGTCAAAGCAGTAGATCAGCTGATATGGGGAGACGTCCAACAGGTAGAACTCAGTGCCCAGAGATCTGTGATGTGACAGGCTGGCCTGTGTTATCATCCTACTCAACACCTATGCAGAGTAAAACACAGCCGTGGATAAAAGCTAAAGGGAAGATGAGCAACAAAGCTCCCAAACCAACTAGTGTGCAGTTACAAAATCAGTTTGCTTCACTACTGCAGGACCCCAGATCTCCAACTGAAAACCTGGATAACTTCTTGGACTCACAGAGAATGGTAAGGCCTGACAGGAAGTCAGAAGTTAGAAAGCTACAAGGAAAGCTACTGACTGGTCCTGAGACTCTGGTTGTTGGTGATTCTGCTATTAAAGATGTGGGAAGAATATACAGCAGAAACACAAAAGTGTTGTGCTTTCCTGATGATACAGTCTCCAACATGACTGTCAGAAGTATTGTTGCAGAAATTCCAACTTTGAAATACCTTGTACTGCACACGGGGGCAAATGATATTGCGAAACAACAATCTGAAGTGCTCAAACGAGATTTAGATAAACTGCTAAATGCAGTGAGCTGTCTGAATGCTGAAGTCTTCTTCAGTGGGCCTTTACCACCAGTCAGAAGAGGAGGATAGAGATTCAGCAGATTGTTGGCAGTAAACAGATGGCTTTCAACTGCATGTGATGTCCACTCAGAGCATTTTATTGACAATTTCAACTTTTTCTATGACCACAGACATTTTTTCAAAGGAGACGGACTTTCCCTAAGCAAGCCAGGAGTAAAACTTTTTGCCTCCAACCTATCTTTCTTCCTGCGTCACACTGTTCCCACTTCCAAGGACAAGAGACAAGAGGAATCCAAACAAAAGCAGCAAACACCAAAACATGAAGGAGAACCGACTCTCCCCCCACCTGTGTGCTCTGACCATGAGGGATGCCAGAGCAAAAAAGCGGATGCCTCATGTCCTCCACCAGGGGCCACTGCTCGTGAGGATTCACCAACTCCAACCACTAAAACTCCACCTAGGTCACCATCTCCAACTGCCCAAACTCCATCTAGCTCATCATGTTCACTGGATATCCCATCACCTCCTCCCCCCTGCTGGAGTTTACTGACCAAATGAACTTGTCAGCGCAGGTATCAGGCTTACTCCTCGCCCATCTGGGATCCTGTCCCCCCAAATTCCACCCCATCCCCTACAACCACCCTGTCCCCCTCAACCACCACAGCGCAGACGGGCACCACCACCACCCCCTCCACAGCTTGATCTTTAAAAGAAGCACATATTACCTGTAGTTTCTGCACAACTGAGGGTCAGAAAGGTTCAGATTTTGTGTGCAGAAATAGATGATTTAATATTTCACAGCCATGACTGAAAAAGATCTGACATCATTGTTGCAACAGTTCTAACTCTTAAAATGTTCACGTGGTTTTTCTAGTAAAGTTCATCAAAAAACTTCACAAATGTACAACTTTTATAGAGCATTTTGTCTACAAATTCAAATTAAATGCTGTGACAGTCTGTCAAATCATTCATTAGTAAAGCCAATATTTATCTGCTAGTATATGCCCGATATCGATATGGACCAATTGCTGGATAAGCCAATATTAGCCAATAATTTATCAGAACAGACATTTATTGTGTATCCCTAATATAAAAGCCCCCCTCAACTCAAATGTTTTTCCTCCTCTACCAAAAGTAGAATGTGTTGTCAATGAGGATCCCAGCTGTTGGCTCTAAAGGTCTGCTGCTTCAACTGAATCAGGCAACAGCTCCTGTGGGATTTTTTTTGGGACAGCCACTGCCAGCCAAGTTGTTTGGTACACCTTTACCTTCTTGAAACTTTAAAGTACTCACTGTAATTATTCTAATCTTCGCAAAACTGGTTTATTTCACCTGGAATGCGGTGAGGATTCCATGAGTCCACCAGTCTTGGGAGACCAATCTGGCACAACTGGACAGTCAGGTTGGACACACAGTATCGCACAAGGCCATCGTTCATATCTAGTTCCACTTGATCCTCCAACTGCAGTAAGGCTGTCGTCAGTGGATAGTTGACATGGTTGTTGACTTCAGGCCAGATTCGTTCAACTATATGATTCTGAATTTGCAAGAAAGATTAGACATCACTCAGTTTGTTCCGGTGTGTTAATGAAAAACGTGTTATGGTCCATTCAGGAAAAATGGTCATTATGCAGAATTCCTGTAAATCTGTAAATTTACTGACTCAGCAGTCAATATGCACATTTACCAAGAAATCTGCATGCTGACCACCTATCTGGGTATTATGGACATTGACTGATGAGCTAGTACCGTTTTTACATTTTCCCAAAGGTTGATAAAAAAAACAATGCTGATCACATAACTAGAATATAAAATTCGAATAACTACAGTGTGGTGGCTTCTGCAGTTGTTTTAAGTAAAATAAATAACCAGTTAAAAAAAAATAAATAAACCCCTTCTTGGCAAAAGGTAATGTGTTTAATATAATGCTAACTCTAAAATTTGGAAGGCATAGTAATAATAAAATGTTTGCAAGAATACCTGCTGAAGTCACCATAATAGTAATGATAATAAAGGCAGGCATACAACAAGTAGTGTGTTGCTGAAGCAACCACACAAACTATGAAAATGTACCTTTGTGGATGAAGTCTGTAAACAAGGCCTTCTCTCCTGATTGTGGCAATGAGATGACAGCATCTCCTGCATGAAGAGCGTCAAGTAAAACTCCTTGCCATGATCGACTCACACCTGGTCCCAGATACCATAGGCAAGTACTGCAGGCCTATTGGATGAAAAAGTCCATTTTAAGACTTCACCAATCCAAATCAGATATTCTCAGTAAAAATGGTTTATAACAATGATGTTTAGCAGGTATCATTTAGTCCCAGTTCATCATGAATGTGGTAGTTTTGTTTTTCGTCCATATGTCCTGGTTTTAATTGGTCAGTTTGTGATCAGATCACCTTATTGGCTACAAAAATGCAGATAAACGGTTTGGATATCAATTAAAATTGTACTCAGTACTCATCTATGATTTTAAAAGTAACTAAGTAGATTACATGGTGAACTGAACACTTAAGTACAAGTCAAAGAACAGACTTGAAAATCTACTCATAAAAGTACACATAAAAACTACTTAATTACAGTAATTTGAGTATTTGTAATTAATTACTTCCACCCCTGATGATTACTTAGAAGTGATGGTAGGCTGAGGCTCTTTATTGTGATCTATTAACTATTTGAGATTGGAATCGTGCATAATCCTTGAAGAGATGCGGACATAGGGCTCTGTTCTCGACTCCGCCACCGGCGTGGCGCAGGCTGTGCACCTGGCGCAGTGATATTTTCGTGCAGTACAGGCAGGCGCATGGCACACTTGGTATTTTGGTAAACTGTGGAGCTCTATGGCACGGAGGCTTTGGATAAAAAAACTTTGTAATAGGGTAACTTCTCATGACAAATAAAGAATGTCACCACACTTAGATCCAGTTCATGACTCTCCTCCTGACCAAGGTTGGACATGAGTCAGACACTACCTTGCTTTGGTGAGCAGGCTTGTCTGGATGGAAATTAATTGTTGCGACCGGCACTGAAACACAGGACTCAGATGCGGAGAGCAGGGATAACAGTTTATTAGAGAAAGGCAAAAATGATAATCAGCCCAATTGCGAATGTCCAAACTAAGGAGGCAGTCTCAGCTGGATGTCTCTCGACAGCTTCTGGATAAGGAGAACAAAAAACACAGTTAAACGGGAAACCACTCAGGGCACAGAGAACAACAGGTGCTGGAGGGAACTCAACAGACACCGTGAAGAGTCACTCGTCTCCTTGAGAGGCGCGGAGCCGGTCAGCGCAGGAAGAAACACAAAACTCCTCTTCGTGGAAAAAGGCTCTCAGGCAAACCAAAAACAACCAGTGCTGGAGAAACTCAACAGACACACAAAAAACCAAAAACTCCAACAGGGAAAAATGCTCACAGGCAGAAACCAAAACTCACGAGAATACCGGGAGCACAGCGTGCCGACGCTCGGGCTGAAGGACACGTGGCAGAGGCCGAGAGATCTGATTTGGCGAGACACAGAGGCAAGAACAAAGGATCATCTGGCAACAGAGTATGGGAGCAGCATGCTTAAGAAGGCGGACCCTAATGAGGGAGATTAGAGACAGGTGTGTCGACTCGCCGCGCACCGCGGAGGAGATCAGCTCCGCCCCTGCCACGCTCCAGCCCTGGACGCACATAAGAAAAAAGAGGAAACAGAAAAAACAACAACAAACATAGCCAGGAACCACAGCCATAACATTAATTAATTCACTACTTGAAAACAGGCATATAAATAAAAAGAAGAAGAAGAAATTTACCTGTGTCACTGACCATTTAGTTTGGTGTTGCTGTTCTCAAAGGTTTTGTGTATTCTGAAAATTCATTAATGGCATTAATAGGTTCACTTCAAATGCTTTCATTTGACCCTTCTGTGTTGGGTTGCAATTATTAGACTTTTAGTAGTCCAGACAGTAACTTCTACTGGCTCAGAACAAAGTGACTATAAAACTTTCAGAAGAAGAAATGAAATTATTTCAAAGGGAGAAACAAAACTCGCTTGCTCTTTTAATCAGTGAAAAATTCAGCTATACCTTAATGCATATTTAATTACATCAACTTTCTCTTTTTTTAATCAAAGCGAGAGGGAAGATCTAGTTAAATGGAGGCATATGGACATAAGTGTGAAATATTGAGAAGTATATGAAAGAGGAACCCTGTATTCCCCGGTGTATCCCTCTGACAATCACACCAATAAGAAATAAGCAGAATGAAATGAGGTTCCTGTTGTTGCTGTTGCTGAGGAAATCCTCAGCTTACCAGTAAAGCTATTATCCCATACTACCAAATGCAATACAGTTTGAGTCAATTCCTTTTTATTGATACTCTCACAAGCAATTAAGCAGGAAGCGTTTGTCGTCACAGTCCCACCTTACTCACATCAACAAACAGCAGATAATGCAATAACACACAATGTAATTGTAATGGTATATGTACTGGAGAAACACCATATACTTTGGTGTATTTGCTTTGGTGGTATTATCAATCATCTTTGCCAAAGTGTGATACAAATACTTTATTAAGGCTGTGGGATAACAGCAATGACTTGTTGGATCCTCTGATTTCAATTTGGAGTTAAAAAAAAAAAAAAAAATAGTGTCAAAAAATAATCCAGTCGTACTTCTAACATAATTTTGATGCTGGTTTATAACGTTTCCTACATTGTTAATTCACATTCTCAAAGCATAAGCTGTTGCTTTGTTACAGCCTTAAGCCCCTGATATTTCTCTACCATTAGTGAGTTATGATATAAGCAACAAGCAGAGTTTTCAAACAGTTTGTGAGTTTAAAACTGAGTTTAAAACTCACAAACTGTTTTTGTGCTTTGATCAGATCTGATTCATTTTGACCAAACAACCCACAAACTGTCATCAGCTTCTGATTCAAATGTTGCTGAATCCTAATTGGTACAGAGAAGTATGTGATATTACCTTTTCCAATTCATTCCTCCATGATACCAGCGTTTTCATGTAGGAAACCCTCCCTTTTATACTATTAAGCATAGTTATAATAATTACTTCTGTTCCAGAAAACAACATTTCGACATTAGCATTTGTAAAAATGCTAATGTCTATAAAATCCAGTCCTTGAAAACAACTTTACCCCAAGTATGTTGCATGGTTTTTAATATGTATTTATCTACATGAATAACTGTATCTATATTCGTGATATCTAAGTTTTGGCTATCTGTATTCATTTTTGAGATATCTTTACCTATATTTTGGCTATATATCTTTATATGGCAGCCATTTACTGTATTTATCACTCCAAATTGGGTTTTATATCACTATTAGCATCAAAATCCTTGATTTGAGGTGTCCAGGGCTGTCATTTGTGTGTCATTTGAAACCTCTGTATATCTTTCTGGAAGTTGTAACAGGGAAAACATTGAAGACAAGTGAAAACTAACTTTCAAAGATGTGCACATCGTCTGCTAATTTAAAAAGAAAAAACATCTGTTTTTGGTTTATTATCAGGATTTGGCCTAAATATTTTTCATGCAGTGGATTGTCTGGTCCTTCTGTTGATGTTACCAAACCATTTTTGTCAGAGTGTTATTGGTCACTGAGAGATGTAATCAGTGAGTTGCCGCAGTGAGTGGTCACACGGTGGCACAAGTGGTAACACTGTTGCCTCACAGCTAGAAGGTCCCCGGTTCGAATCCCGCTGTGGGTGCTGGTGGCGTGTCCTCCACCATGTCTTCAGTGCCTGCTGCTCGAGGAAAAAGGGGCCTTTCTGTGTAGATATTTGTTTTGTGTGGAGTTTGCATATTCTCCCCGTGTTGACCCGGGGTTTCCTCCGTAATAACGCCCCCACTAAAAACATGCAAGAAGACCAATGGTCTGACCAATGGTGACGAGAAGGGATGGGTCCCCGGGCGCGGGCACCGGCATCGGCTGGCAGCTGGCAGCCCACCGCTCCTGGTCTGCCGCGGAGGATTGACAGACCGAGGATGGGTCAAATGCAGAAAAATAATTTCACGGAAGCATGGCGTGTGCATGTAGTGTGTGCAACTATGTGTGAAAAATAAAGTACATTTCTTCTCTTCTCAATGTTGCGTGAATTTTAAAAAATTTTCTCATTTAATGTGCCTCCTGTTTTGATCATATCTTGAAATGGTTTACATCAATCGATTCACGAGAATATTAGCTATGTAAACGTAAATGTAGCATTCTTGTCAATAGCTGGGAAGAAAGAAATGCTCCGCGGCCTATCAAAGTGGTAAAAG
Organism: Chaetodon trifascialis; assembly: GCF_039877785.1. NCBI lineage: Eukaryota > Metazoa > Chordata > Actinopteri > Chaetodontiformes > Chaetodontidae > Chaetodon > Chaetodon trifascialis. The sequence goes on from NC_092068.1 coordinate 4,962,533, forward strand.
TTACAGTTAAAGAGACATATTTGGTGCATTCCCACAATTTCTTTTGCAGAAAGACTGATGAAGGAAACCCTCTATGAGAAATTTACAGAAAGAGAGTTACACAAGCTCGCCTACAGGTCTTACCAAGTAGTGTTTAGCAGCTGTTGTACCATAGTGTTTTTAACCTTGTTTAGAGCAAAGACTGGAAGTAGAAAAAACTGCTGTGGCTCCCCTACAAATACAAACAGACACCCTCCACCTACTCCAAACTACTTTGTCTTAATCAAAGTATTAAAACCATATCAGTTTTGGAGTGGCTTTCTTGACCAACTTCTGCTGCATGTATTTTAAAGTCCTTCCTTCTTCTTGTTGGGATTGTGATAGGATAGACCCATCGACTGCAAACAAAACCTAACTGGGTGCTGGATGAATGGTGTATAGCAAGAATACCTTAAAGGGTACCAAATTATGAAACGATAATTAATTATCCTTACAAGATCCACCAAAACATGTAGAAAATATGAGATATTAGGCCTCACAAGAATATGCATTGTAAACTTATTCATTGGAACAAAAGATGAAGTTACATGCAACTTTGGCTATCAGAATCAGTATTTGTAATGAGAAACAGAACATAAAATAATTCACCTCTTGGCACCGTTAAAAACACAAAAACAAATGAACAATTCAGTCTCAATCTGGAAGTTCTTTACAAATGAAAGACTTGTTAAACTACTAACTACACACATAACTAAAAACTGCTAAACATACAAATAAATGAATGAATGCAACCATGAACAAATGCAAAGTAATTGAATGATATAATGATGCATTTACTTGTTTTTATGGCAGATGTGAATGCTGTGATAGAGGCATTACACACAACACAAACAATTATTGTTAAAGTGTTAAAGTGTCATTTTTGTTTTACTATTTCCCCTCTCAAAACTGGCAAAAGACTGGAAACAGTGGATTTAAGCTCTTTCCCAATTCAGAGTGAACAATAATTCTCTTTATTTGTATAAAACCATTAGTAGTCTTTGTTTCAATCATGAACTTTAATTGCAACAGTTCTTTTGCAACAAGTCTCTCCTTCATGTTGTACACAGAAACGAAGGTATGCAAATCTCATGTAAACACACACACACACACACACACACACACACACACACACACACACACACACACACACACACACACACACACACACACACACATGTTGTGTTTATTTCACTTGTGGGGACATTACATAGACTTACATTCATTTCCTGGAGCCTTACCCTAACCCTAACCACTATTTGCCTGTTCCTAATCCTGTACCTAACCTACCCTTACCTAACCCGTAACCCTATCCTCAGTCTGCACCCTAAAATTTAATGATTTACATTAAGGGGACCTGCATTTTGTTCCCATAAGGGAGGTCAGTCCCCACAATGTGACTGTGTAAACAGATTTTTGTCCCCACAATGTGATAAATACCTGGTCACACATTCAATCTGTACACACATCCATAAAGGATAGGTGGTAAACAGGTCAACGTTATTTAGATGATTTGGAGGAAATAATTACAATAAAGAGTATTGTAGTGAAGGTGAGAGTACTTTTCCCACCGAAATGATGTTAAACAGACAGATCTCCATCAGAGTTATTAATTCCGGTTAGCTTAAACCTAGGCTTATCTCTGACCTGTCTGTCACCCCCCCCCCCCCCCCCCCCCCCCATCACCTTTTAAAATCCTCTTTTCATCCCCTTCACTGCCATAGTTTCAGGTTGATTTGCCTCCTAAAGTCTATCAGCAGGTGCTGCACTGAGCACATTTCAGGACTATTTTTGCCCTGATTTCACGTCTCAGGCTGCCCAACCTTTCCGGTGAAAGTTGTTGGGGCTGCATACAGCCGGAAGAGGAATACCTGCAGACATTGCTCAGGGCTGAAGAAAAACCAGGCAATCTTGGTTTTTGGGTTAAAAGTAACATTTAGTCCATATTTCTATTCAAATTTAATATCAGCCATCAGACTGGTGATGTCTTAGTGACATCATCACCCCCTGCTGCTTGAGTTTTGACCAGTCTTTCTTCAGCCTGTCCCTATAAGTCATTTATGACTTTATGAAAGTTCCTCTTTAAGGTTCCAAACAACCCATAATGCAACACTCTTAATTTAACAAGCTCACTCTATACCACAAGAGCCAGGAGTTGCTCAATACAAAGATAACTTTGCTGTTGTGAATATGTGAAGGTGTAGTCAATGAATATAATACACATTTTGAAATGGAATTTTCAGAAATAAGTCGTTGGTTAGAAAACTAAAAACTCCAGCAACACATGGGGCGTGGCAGCGCAGACTTTGGTATTTTCGTGCACTGCGCTGCTGGCGCAGTTCATCCCCCTCCTCATCTCAGTCCCACCCAGCGGCGCAACTCAGAAGGAGGGAGGGGAGAAGGCGTAGAGTGGGTTTGACACATGCGTTTGTATTACTTTGCACACCCATTTGTATATACTGTTTATTTTTTCTCAGTATATATATTGTTTGATATTCTGTTCTATATTTTGTTTCTATATATATTCGCAACATAAATATTTTGACTGACGTGACTTGTGTAAATATGAGGTCCTTAGATGGTAAATCCTCCTCCTCCTCATCTTCCTCAAAGCAATGATGTACTCCATCTTTGTAGATAACGTTAAGCATTACAATGATAACATTTGTATGTGGAATGAAATGACGTGGGTAATAGCGGACAACATCATCACTTACGTTTCCATGTGTCTGTCTGTCTCTGTCTCTCGAATGCTCTGAGACAGATGCAGTATATATGCTCTGTAGGATGCCACGGCTGTTTCTGGTTGGCACAGCGACGTTAATTGATTAGTTTGCATCCCTGTTTCACCCAAGCCCGGAGTGGCTAATCGGGAGGACTGGGACAATTCCTGGCGGGCCGGTCTGATGTTTGGGCTGCAAGGGCCGGTGTTCACTTTTTTTTTCTGTTCTTTTGGCCGGTGTTCAGTCATGGCACTGGGTTGATCATGTATTCTGCTACCGCCGTCCCTGGGCCGCCTTCGCCTCCGTTGGCAGTGCTTTTTTTTTTGTTTTTTTGCTGCAGACGCACCCTGACGTAACACGTCCGTGCACTCTGTCAGTGGTGTTTGAAAGATTGACAATAGGAAGAGCAAGGGTGGCGCGGAGAAGGCAAGAATTAAAAAGATGAAAGCTTTGGAAACAGACGCAGCCAAATGTGCTAAAATTGGCAACTTTTTCAGTAAAAAGAACTCGCGGTTGGAAACGACAAATGAGGACGATGAAACGGGCACAGCAAGATGTTAAACTTTGCCTGCAAACCACCGTTCAAGTTAATTAATTATCATGTCATTGAATTGTGTAGCGTTGTGGCATATAACATAACGTTATTTAAAATATAGCATGATGCAACGCCACATAACTGGGAAACTTTGTCTTGTATTCCCTCAGAGTCCGAAGCAAGATCCAGCACCAAGCACCAGCCATGAGCCCACAGGTCCAGAGTGGGCAGGTAGGATTGCTCGTTATTGAATGTTATTACAATTAATAGAATGAAGAGTATAGCGTAGACCTGCTCTATATGAAAAGTGCCCTGAGATGCTCGATGATTCAGCACAACATTAATGAAACTGACCTGAATTGATCAGAAGGCTTTGTAAAAAGGGGAGATTTGCGCTGAGAATTATGACCATTTTTAAAATGTGATTTAGTGTCAGAAGCAGAGCCAGGAGCCAGCAGTGATGAGGGGATTATTCCTGTCAGTATGGAAGGAACAGGTGAGCTGTTGTAACAGTGTGTGAACAAGCAAGCATTAGTCCCAATATAACCACTTTCAAACACTTGTTTGAACAGAATATAGATTCAGATATTGTTGAAAAGCTTGTGTTGTAAAGAATAATGTTAAGGTTGTGCACTCATGTTGATATAAGTCTACATTGTGAAGCAACCCCTACTTGCACTGAATTGGAAATTATTTAGAAAAATACACTGAATTAACAGGCTTTACATAACAGTGCGCTAAATGTAAGGTTGTAATTACATGATTTTAATAATAATAGGTTGCGATCTAAAGTGGGCGGGTCTGAGGCATGAAACTCCAGGGCTGAAAATGAGTCCCACTCTGGTCCTGGTTTCACCCGTGTACATTCGGTCAGGTTGAGTGACCATTACACGTGCCGAACACGCTTGCGATGTGGTCAGATGAGATACTGATCAAAATATATAAATTTAGGTCTGATTGTATGTGCTGACTCAGATAGTTGCATTGAATTGCAGCTGTTGCTAATTATTGATCGCAGTGAAATGCCAGACACTGTGGAAACCTGCCTGTGAGGTGTTGGTGATGTGAGCGCACAAGTCCACCGGTTTACTAAAATCCACTTGCCCAGCGGGCAACAGAGTTGACCATGTCTGGGGTGGGGAGCTTTCAGTACACCGGCGTGGACCAAAATGGACCGAAAATCCAAATCCGCCTGCTGATTATGCCGACACCTCCCCCTACTGCGCCGCAACGCCCATCCTGGCGTACCTCTGTGCACCTCGGTTTACGCGCCTGTGCCACGCCAGCGGAATCAAAAATAGAGCCCTTAATGTGAAAAATAATAAACTTTATTGTTCGTATTTTGGGGCAAAAATGGTATAAAAAAAAGTGAAAACAGCAAGCACTCTTTACATAACGAAAAAGATAGAACTAAATCATGTTCAGACTACAAATTGCCATTGGATTAATAAATCCATTTTTTGCAAGTTGACTGATGCTACTTCTTTTGCAGGTCAAGTTTGCAATACTCTGTTTAAAGCTCTTTAAACTCTGATGTTAACCTTCACAGCAGTTGAGCCTCTGAGAAATCCTTCACTAAACTCCACTGGTTCTTGTGATTAAAGTCATTTTTAGTGCAGGTCTTTGGCAGAAGGCAGAGAGGTGAATCTCTGTTTGAAGCTGCAGATTTTTTGGCCACATTTTCAACCATACAGTGTTAATCGCATCAATGCAAGTATTCTGTTACTGTGGAAGGTGTGCATGTTTGTTTGTGTGTCCAATGATTACTCATGTTCATCCATAAGCTATATGTGGCTTCACTGACAATAGCACTGGTGACTGTGTGTGTACATGTGAGGCTGTGTGTTTAATGATGTTTCATATATGTGTGTATGTGTGTGGGAGTGGATTTGGCCCTCTCTCCTTTGTGATTGTGACTTTATTAAAGGTGTTTGTTCTGTCGGATGGCAGAGACACAGAAGAAGCTAAAATGGAAAGCATGTAATCTGCACATTATACACATCATGTGTCAAAATATAGAAGAGTGATTTATGTGACAATCCCAAACCATGACATTTTCCTGCTTTATGGTATCAGAATGTAATGATAAATATCACTTATTATAAGCACAGCATAAAATTACCATGAGCTAGTAGCCAAATGCTGCTGAATGGAGGATTTGGTTGTTTATCTTTCAATTCTTCTATTCCAGGGAACATTGTAAAAATATCCAATGAGACATTTAAGCTAATACTGAGTCTTAAGAAAGATAGGAAAATAGTTTTGTTTATAGCACAAACTGACTTACATTTCGAACGATTTCTTTATTAAGTAAAATCATATTTATACAATAAGAGGAGGAAAAAAAATCTAAAAAATGTGAAATTACAAAAATGATAAAAATGTAGGTACATCTCTACATTGGCAGCTCACTGCTGTAGTGCAGCATTTTGTAGCTCTGAAAATAGTGTCTTGGCTTCCTCAGATTTTAATGTTAGTCACAAGTATGAACATCTTACAAAAGCAACGTACGAGTTCAGAGGAAAAACTGTTAATCACCTAAATGAATCAAACACAGAAACAATATCACAAAACTGACAGTCTAAGAGAAGATTTTTTTTACTGATTTAGCAAAAATGAAATTATAGTCGGTATAGCGTTTATGTCTAAGTTGAGCTTGTCGAATCCCTACAAAGCACACTAACTTGCACACCTACTAGTGCTGCAGTAGTTACGGTTACTGTGAATTAACACCAAACAAAAGCCATGTCTGATCGGGCACCACTGTCTTCAGAACCAGGTGTCCCTTGTCAGGAAGTCACTGGATAAAAATAATCTTTGAAAAGTATGTAGGGAAAAGCTCCATCGTCTTTACTTCCTGAGTTCAAAAAACTATCAGTCCTGTACCTGATGACTAGTTGACAGAGGAGTTAGGAAAGGTATTTAACATGATTATGGTCTGGCTGTAGTCCACTAACAGCATGTTGTAGACATGCTGTTCAGCACAAACATCACTTTTCTCCAGAGATGTTAAGCTGCCTTGATATCAAATTTTTTAAATGGAAAGTTTGGTAGAACTTTTCAGCCATAAACTCCATGTCTACATCCTCTGTTTTGTTACAAGCAGGCTAAAATTGAAACAGTAAATGGAAGGAATGACTCTTTATCAGTATAAACACTGAAATAAATTTATTTCTTGCTTGCCCAGCTCGATTGTTTTCTGTTAAAGTGCATTTTTAAAAACATTGTCTCAGTGTCTTGAGCTGGTCACACACCTTTGTAAGATAATGCTCACCCCAACATTTACCTTGCTTTTTAAACCTTCTCTCTGGTTGTCTCAGGGCCTCCTTCCATACACCTCAAATGCTGGACGCCCAGAAATGATGGCATTTAATTGAGCTGCTGTAATTTGTAGTGATTGACCCAGAGGGCTGGCTATTAGCAATTGTCAGCAGTAATGATAGATCCCTTTAGCATTACAGAGCCACGGTCGTCCCGAGCATCCGCACCCGCTTAACTTGTTATTTATAGATCATGTCAGGCCTGTAATAAACATAAAGCATAAAACTGCAGCTAATGTGCAGCTAATGAAATCTGGACATGAGCAACTTTATGAAATGAAATAATTCACAGGACTGTTTCAGTGGCGCTGGGTGGCTCTAACTCAGAAAAGGTTAACAGCGTGTGCGTGTGTGTGTACAGAGTGTAGAGCTGCCTTTCTTATTTGCAAGGTGTAAATGTAGATAGCAGCACAACTAGAGTGTATTTAGTGGAAAAAGATTGTGAGCCTTATTAACAACAACAACAACAGCAACAATAATAATAATAATAATAATAATAATAATAATAATAATAATAAGAAGAAGAAGACGAAGAAGAAGACAATGATGAAGAAGAAGTTACAAAAACAAAGTTACAAAATGCTTTAGAAATAATAAAAGTTAATGAGTTTCAAGCTCTGGCAAACCAATTGCGCCTGGTCCACCAGTGCAGGAGAATCACCACAGACACCAAACTGTGATATACTGTGAAATACAGAAAAACCGTCCAAAATCGTCCTAAATAAGAGGGGACCCAGAATAGAGTGATGGACTGCACCGGTGCAGCTGGTTAGAGACAGGAATGGTGGAAGGGATAACATGAAGCAGAATACTGCCAGTTGAAATCAAACCAGGGCCAGTGCTATAAGAACAGTGCCTGAGTACATGGAACGCGCTCTACCGGGCAAGCTATCAGGATAACCCATGGTCTCTAGCAGCAGCATTTTGTGTAATTTGTGGTCTTTGAATGTTTCGCCTGATGATACTTGGAGAAAGGGCATTGCTGTAGTCAAGTCTGGAGGAGATAAAAACATGAATGACCTTTTCTAAATCTCTGGAGGAAAGGAATGACCTGATCTTGGTTAAATGTCTCAGTTGGACAGAGCAGGACTGCACCACTTTCAGTCACCTGAGCATCAAAAGACAACTCTGAGTCAAAAATACCACCTTGGTTGCAGGCCACTTTTTAGCAACATTAGATAAGGCACCCAGGTTACAGAGATTTTTAATGATGCTACTGCTGGGACCAGAGGAGGTCATTCTAATTACATCGAAGTTGGAGTCATTCAACTGCAGAAACTTTTTGGGCATCCAATTCTTAATATCAGTGAGGCAGAACATGATGCAGGAAACACTGGTGGTACCAGACTTGAAGGGATATAGAGTTGCAAATCATCTGCATAGCAATGAAAAAGAGTATTGTGTTGACACATGATTGGCCCCAGGGGTAGCATGTGGTAAATAAGAGGGGACCCAGAATAGACTGCTAGGAGACCCTACAAAAGAGAGGAAAACAAGAGGCAATGCCTCCACAAGCATAACAGAGAACGATCTGTTCGACAGAGAGGAGATGAACCAATCCAGCACCACATCACTGATGCCAGCATCGTTTTCCAGATGTTTGATTGTGGTCCACTGTGTCAAAGGCTGAGCTGAGGTCAAAGAGAAACAAAATGGAATACAGGCCTGTGTTGGCAGCAAGCAGTAAGTCATTGGTGGCATTGATCAGAGCAGCCTCAGTGCAGAGAATGGAAACCAGATTGAAATTTCTCTAAAATTTGATTGTTGTTCAAAATAGAGATCAGTTTTTTTTTTTTTTTTTAATCCTCAATTAAACGGCAGTTTAGAGACTGGTATAACATTACTTAAAACAGAGGGGTCCAGAGGGTTTCTCTAAACGGCGGTAAACAGTGGCATGTTTAAAATGCCAGTAGACACAGTGCAGCTGATAATGGCTAAAACATCCAGACAAACTATCTGAATTACTGTTTTTATAAAGCAAGTATGGGAATGCAGTGTGAAGGGCAGGTGGGCGATTCTAAAAGTGCAACAGTGCAGTCCAGGGTTGACAGAGAGATTTCACAGAAGTGAGTTAGTGGGCAGGAGTCGACATCAAGCTCTCTGAATGCTGTGGTAGTGTGCCGCTGAATCCCCACTATTTTGTTCTAAACGTAATTAAGAAATTCCTCACATCTCTCTGGGGAGGATTCAACTGGCTGGGTAGGCGGGGGACCAGTCATGGAGTTTATGGCTTTAAAAAGGATTCTTGGATTATGACCCTGTTTAGTGATCAGCTTTGAAAAATAGGAGTTGTTGGATCCTTGAAACCTCTCTTTCATATTGCAGGGCTTTTTTCCTCTATAGAGCTTTTACTGTGATAAAGCTGAGAACCTGATGGCTGGACGGGTGGTTGCATGTTCTCCTGAAAAAAAAAAAAAACCTGTTCAAAATGACATATTCACTGCTCAGCTTCAAAAACATGAAATGTGCAAAAAAAACACCATCATATTATTTTAATTACTATTTTGAACAACATAATTAACCTGAACTCAAATTGTCCTGAATCCCTGATCCTTCACTTGTTCATTCAGTATATCATTCAGTCTTTTCCTTGTTACTACAACCTCTTTTACACTGGACAAAAAAAGCCACCAACAGCCAACCTGTTCTGTGGAAAGATAAGATAAGATAAGATAAGATAAGATAAGATAAGATAAGATAAGATAAGATAAGATAAGACTTTATCAATCCCATGCTGGGGAAATTGACTTGTTATAATAGTAAGAGTAAAATGGAGAGGTACAAAGAGTGAAATCAGAATTCATTCCCAGGTTAAAGACTTTACAGTAGTCACAGGTATTTATCGGCTCCGGCTCATTGCAGACCCAGCCACACCCTCCTACCCCCCACCTGATTTACTAAACCCAACTTACTCGCCTGGTCCCATTCCCTCCCATTACTCCAGCAGCATTTCTATCAGCCCTCTTTCAATAGTCCCCGGCCAGATTTTTGCATTTTGCTCAACATTCCAGCATTCTTTGATTCCTTTCTGTCTGATTCACTCACCTCTCTTACCTTGTATAGTTTGCTGTCTGTGTTTGCCTGCCTGGTTTTCACCTCTGCCTGTTTGTCTGGATTAAAGAGACTGGACTTTACTGGCAACCTGATTGTCTGGGTCATGCTCGTTGGTTCTCGTCGGTTCTTTGCCAACCAGCATTACATAAATGTAAAATGGTGCTTTTCTTATTCTGTTGCAGTGCTACTGAAGGATTTTGTTGAGTTAAATGTAATCCACCATGTTATGAAAAACAGTTTGTATTACAGTGTGTTTAAGTGTATTGTCCTGGTTGCATTTTACTGTGTGTTCAGAGGCATTAAAATCAGGGGAAACACAAAAGCATGCTTCCACCATTCTCTCCGAGTGTGTAAGAAAAATGTGTTTAAAATGACGAAAAAACACAAAAATAAGTCTCTGTCATTTGAACAATGTGTTTTGCCACTTCAAGTGTACTTTTACATGAAAAGAATGTGGGAGCAGTCTCTCCTTTTGCTCAATTACTCCATTCACTTTGAAAAACTGGTCATAATCATGGCCATATTTTTTTTCCAGGTATCAAAAAAGGAAAATAAGTTTTTTTTTCTTCCTGTTTTCATTCTGAATCAGGTAATCAAATAAAATAGAAAACCAAAATACAACTGATTTCTCTTTTTAGATTAAAAAAAAAAAAGTCACATGTAGCAGAACCGGCCTTTAACTGACCCCTTCTTTCCCTCCTTTTCTGGTGATACTCAAAGGAAATGGAGGTGTAAACCCGCCAACCGATTGAATTATAGACCGCCTGGTTTACCTATAATGCAATCTGATTTCGAAGAGAGACAGGAAGTCTGGTTCAGTAAACTACTTTACTCACACACTGAAGAAAGAAAGCCAAAAGGTCAACGCCTATCTCTAAATCAGGATGTCCCACGCTATGCTAATTACTTCCCCAATAGCCCGAGGACTCCATACAACAAGACTGCCTGAAGAGACAAATAGCAGGCCTCAGAAGAATCCACAGACATCAGCAAATGCTGATGGTCGTAAACCGGACATCCCTTGAAGCAACTAGTGACTCACGTTTGTGTGTTTTCCTCAACACTCCAAGATAACCAGATCTTATGTCAAACTTAACTTTTCATGTTTTCAACCTACAGGACTCGGGGTACGCATAACATTGATGTTTTTCCCGTATCTCTGACCCAAAGTATGACTAAGTTGTGATTTTAACGGTTTTATAAAAGTTGTATGAACTGTCACCACAAACTATACTACCATCCAGAGTTTCCTAACCGTCAGATTGAATATGCTTGACTTTGTACATTTATCGATAAGTAACCGTTATCGTGATAATCAATTTTTGACAAATATAATCTGCCTCTCTTTATTCCTACCTTTATTTTTGTATTAGTTATTCATTGAGTTATTATACCTGTTGGGATAAAACTGTACCATGATTATCATTTAATGTTTTCACCCAACCATAGAAAGTGTCTAATGCATGCTGTAAACAATGTTGAAGTGCCATTGAAAATTGGTCATTGAAATTATATGTGATTGACCATAGTGAGAAGCAGATGAGCCCCTCGTATGATTCTTTGATTAGTTCAGCTCCATGAGGCGAGATTACACCGCGCGTCACAAAGAGTCTCCCGTGATTCGATGGCCTGCCTTTCGACACGCCCCGGAGCGACCTTTAAAAACTGCGTGTAGTGCGCGTTTCAAGAGATTTAGTAGATTTTATAGTAGAGTAGATTTGTAGTAGATTTTTAGATTTTCAGTAGATTTTTGTTTCTGTTAGTTGGTTTTAGTCCTGTTCTTTTGTTCTCTTTTCACGTCTAGTTACTCTCAGCTGAGTTATTTTCTTTGCTTTTGTCTTAAGTTTGCACAGTCGTTTTGCTCCTTAAGTTTTCGTCTTCGAGCTACTCCAAGCCATTCCGAGTAGCGTAAATAATCTTCAGAAGACGTATTCTTATAATTTGCCGTAAACTTCAAAGTTAACTTCTTCTTTAGCCAAACGTTTTGTTTTGTTTTCATTAGTGAAATTAGGCAAGTAATACTAATTTTGTAGCCTTCTTCGACCGGCCATCGAAGAGACTCTTAATTTGTACTATCAGTCTAAAATAATCCGTCACGGACTCAACCGAACCAAACCCTGCGGCCAGCTGTTGATCCTTGGTCCGGTTCACAACCATCCGGAGCAGTCCATCATCTGTAACCGACCGCCGAACCAGTTCCAGAGACGCCCCGTTCCGCACCAGTTTGTCATCTTGGAGGTCTGGGCCTTCCACTAGACCACCAAGTAGATCGAGCCGCGGACGAACATCTGGAACGTCTTCGAGCCAGTTCGGAGCAGAGCACAACGGGACGCCAGCAACCAAGTAGGCACGCTAAGTGGGTTTGAATAAGAGTTGGTCCGTGAGGTTAAGATTAGGTCAATTCGTCCAAATTCTCTCCATTAATCGTTCTTTCCCTTAACTCCGCGTTCGCGTCCCCATTACTCCTTTTAGACTGCCTCTCACTATCGCCAATTTATTTACCCTTGTGTTGCCATAAGTTTCTTGTTTGTTCTGTCATATCACCTCCCATCTTCTGTCTTATTGTTCATGGTACATTACCCATTATCCACAATTCTGCTTAATAAATGATATTTTGATTTAAGTCCTGGTTAGACGGTGTCCTTTTGAACTGAATATTTACGATCCCTGTATCCAGAATTTACACTTCAGGTTATCAGACTGGTTTACCGTTAGTTCATTCGTTAGTATTTATCAGCGTTATAGCAGTTAATTTCTGCAGTCCTTCTTAGCTGAGGAAGGTGGTGCCCCGACATTTTATCAACGAATGCAACATCAAATTAAGGTAGTACACACTACACACACTTTATCATGTTTTTGAGGAGGAAGAGATTTTTATTTGTATGTTGCCTCTGTGTATGTGTAGTGACAAATATTTGCTTATTCTCAGAGGACTTCCTCCTTAAATAATCCTCATACAGATAACGACTACCTTGTGCAATTTACACAGTCTCTTGGAGTGGATAGTGGATCAGCATGTGATCACATATGACAATAATATCTCTCACAATCGTTCATAACATGTTAAGTTGTCTTTCAGCTAAATACCGTACCTGCAGCCTCTAGCCACAGGAGTAAGTACTGTACATTACACCTGCACGCTCCAGTTTTTTCACGCACAATGTTTTAAATAATGCAGAGCTTGCACAGCTTTATGTAAATCTTCAGACACACAGCTGTAATCGAACTGTAATTGACCTCTGTACTATCATGCACACTCATGAGCTGATCAAGCTGATTCAAGTGAAATCATTTGTATAGGCAGATTTCATTGTAATCCCAATGAATTAGTGTATGTGGTGTGGATTTTTATATGAATTCTCAGTTTATGTAAGTGGCTGCATTGCTTTTCTCATAGTATCGACAGTACTGGCATTGTGGTGCACATGTAAATATCCCCTAAGATAAATAACTGAAAACCTTTTTCATCAACTGACTGAAAGTATATTCCAGATATTAATGTACTTCTAATGTACTGCTGTATATTAATCTGCAGAAAACTTTTTTTTCTTTTTTCTTTTTTTTTTTTATTAAGAGAGCCAGTTTGGACTTTCCCCTGGCTCATTAAACCATTAAACTGTCTTCTGCTTCTCGGTTAAAGAGGATGAGAGGATGTTGATGTGATGTGAGTTGATGGTGGCCATAAATCAATTACTGGGGTTGACCCCAACTCCACCTGCTATATTTCACTCAATATTGCAATGTTTTTACCATTTTTTTTAAAATGATTTTTTCAGATCTTGAAGCAGGAGTGCGGGACTTTTACATGCAAATGAACGTCTGTACATTCAAGGCCTTGTCAAATGAGTTCACATAATCCTGATTAAACTTATCACCGCCAGGTAAATCTATTTATACTCCATATTATATCAGAGTCTTAAATCGGGCGTCTGTAGCAATATTCCCTTGGTGGCACACTGCTTGTGATGTGTTTATGTCAACCAGCAATGATTGGCTTGTCAAGGTGGAGTATGGCGGAGCCTATGGCATAGTAAGCGCATCAACAGCATTTGTGTAATTACTCTCACTGCCAGAAGGGGGAGACAGAAGTTCTGCACTGCAGGTTCAATATCAAGACAACAAAATTTTAACATTACCAAACATAGTTCTGTCGATCAGGTGACATTAGTCATTTATTTTGGAGCAAACTAGATAAAATGAGAGATAAGTTGAGAGCAAATTGTTCAGCTAGCCATGAAGTGTTCTGTGCTGTGACATTGACAGGTCTACATATTGTATTTTCCAGCATGCACTGCAAAAAGTGCTTGTTTGAGTTGCTATCCATGCTATCTTGTATTTGCCACGTGTGACTGTGTTTGTGCACACACGCATACAATTGTGAATGTGCATGTGTGTGTGTGTGTGTGTGTGTGTGTGTGTGTGTGTGTGAACGTGTGTAAATCTCCTGCTGCCCCCCCAACACACCCCCATCTTATAGCCTTCTTGAAATCCTCTTGATTCCCCCAGTCCCCGAGGCTAGAGCCCCATACACAGCAGATGTTCCACCGAAAAGGCCATGAATGTTTAATCATTTGTGTTATTGATGCCGCCTTTTTGTTTGTTAGCAAGTGTGAGCGACTGTTGGGGTCTTATGTGTCTATTTTTGCATGTTCTGCATTCGTTTGTGCATGTGTGTGTGGCAAAGAGAGAGATCTTAGTAAATTCCTAAACATCAATCTTTTTTTCATTTCTGCGTGAAAAAGCTAGTTTTTTTTAACTTGCCTGCCCTGCAATGAATGAATAATGAAGTTTATTAAAAATGCTATTCAGGATCATTATTGAGTGTGCTGTGTCAAATATCACATCAATGCACTCTCACAAAACAAGACAATCTTTTTTTCCTTTTTGCCAAACAGAAAGTTAAACCCTGCTACCCCCCTCCCCACCCCCGCCCCCAATCATGGATGAACAAACTGGGCTCCGTCTCTAAACTGTGATTTGTTGGACTTAAAGCTGCTGTTTTAGTATTTGAGCTGACAGCCAGATTTGATCATAATTAGACAGCATGCCGTGGGCTTTGATTGGCACGGTAATTGGATTGTCATTGGGGCTGAAAAGCTATTATCTTAGGATCATGCCCCATGAAATTTGTTGGAAAAACTTCTGTGGCCGTCATTAAGTCGGCCATCTTGGGGGCCTTCGCAAATGAGCTTTTTTTCAGTGAAGGAAGAGGGAGCGAGAAGAAGAGGAGGAGGGAAGAAAGGTACCTGTGCACCGCTGGGACCCTTAGATCCTTTGAATCGCAGCAAAGACAATCTGGGCTCTATTGATTAATGATATTAGCATAGCAGGTAGAGCTAAGTCGAAAAGTGGCATGCTGGGTTATTGCCCATTGCTCTCGCCCACTCACTAGTAGCGAGGTGGGGTGGGCGGGGTGAAAAGGGGGGCAGCAAGTGAAGGAATGGAATAATGAGAGAGAGGTGAGCCTGGAAGGAGTGCAAAGGAGGGGGGGGGGGCGATGAGACGAAAAGGGGAAATTGCAGGATGGCTTTTCATTGGTAATTGTTTATGTAAAGTATCAGGTACGAATGCCCATTTTAGGGGAATAAGCAGCAAAATGAGGTAATGAAAAGGAGAATAGAGATGTGAGGAGTGAAATAGGTGGCATTCCTCAAAGCCATTGGGCAATTATGTAAACTTACTCACCTCTGAAAGCTGGAAAAACACCAGCGGAGATATCTGACTCTGTTGTTTCTTTGCACTTGAGGGTTTACGAGTCCAAGTACCCCCTTGTTGATAGGACTGAACATTCTCATCCCTTAATGTCAGCAACAAAGTTCATAATTCACTGGTCAAATCAACCATATAAGAGAAATCAGAAAAAATATTAATTAAATTGTCCATCTAGCCAAATTTTTGACACAAAGTCAAATTTAACCACATCAAAATTAAACAATCATTCCATGTTTGCTCGTTAGTAGTAATCTGAATATTTCACGTTTTCCTGAGTCGTTCCATGTAAAAATGATATTCTTAAATCACCACAGTGTGTACAATACAGTAGAAAATGGGACTTGTTTTCGACTTCTCTCTCATCTTGACTGGGCAACAAAACATGGGTCTTCTAGAAATGTGAGATGTAACCTATAATTCATGGTTGTGCTTTTGGTTAATGTATATATATGTCACTAATTTTGGTTTTGACAAAATATTGTCCAAGAAGTTTCCTTGAACTTGAATAAACTAAAATGTTATCTGCAGGTTTTGTTTAAATGGAACGGTTATTTCCATAAAATCCCTCCGAGGATCAACAACTGTTTACAAACTCAGCAAAGACTGGCTGTCGGAAATCATTAGGAAAATCCATAGAGTATGACCGCTATATTTCTCAACATAATGGTCTAAATTCAGTTCAGACATCTCCAGACAGAGAAATACTGGGTCAAAAGTACTGAATTGTATTGACTTGGAATACAGTCAGACTCAATCATCATCAATCTTCTGACCTCAGCCTTTTGACTTGGAATGACTTGATATCCACCCCAACCCCAATGATAAAAACTTAAAAAAGTGCGTGGTAAATTAACTCTTCATGCTCCTGATAGTCTTTGGCAGTGTGGGTCAGCAGACAGACATGAGATGGGATGATCACATTCAGATGTAGGGAAGCTGTTGTGGATAACAGCAAAATGTGGAACATGCAACACAGAAATCACAGATGGAAGCTTTGTCAGCGTGGCTTGAAACTTGAGGCTGCGTTAACAATGGTGAGTCCAGGCTAATGTTACTATCCAGGTATCCCAACATTAACTGAGAGTATGCATAACTTTGGATTACTCAAAATGCCAGAAAAAGAAAAAACATGGACATAGTCAGTGCGGTAACTTTATCTTTCCATGCAAGATGCCGTAGTCTAAATGTTATTTTTTGGTAAAGTTAGCCTAATGTTGCTGCTAATTCTAATTCCGTACTGACTTTTTAGGACTTCAACTTGGCCTGGGATCACTTGTCTTGATTTAGGATATCATTAAGAACTCCTCTGAATGGGTTTGACACTGTCTTGGGACTTTAAAAGCAATGCAGCAAGTCCCACCTCTTGTTTTCATCAGCACATGGAACCTCACCCACGCTGAGTCTAATTGAGTTGAATCATTCCACCTTCATGTTTCAGTGTTTGTATGTGCATGCGTGCTTATGCATGTGCACTTCTGTCTCCATGCCTCAGGCAAATGGCTCACAAATTGACATTCCCACCCCTCAAGGCCAATTCTACTGCTGCAAACCCTCCGGGAACCAAGAGGTGACAAAGAGGCAGCACTACACACTGTTCCCACACGGAAAATGATGACATTAATATACTTGAATACAACACTGTGTCATGCATTAGGAAGCATTATGTTATGCTCTTTCTTACATAAAACTCAGGAGGTGTATGTGTATGTGTGTGTGTGCGTGTGTGCGTTTGTTTTGCAAATGTACAACCTCTGTTTTATGATGGGCTTTCTGTACATAATAATATTTAGCATATATGCATGCATGCTTTATGCAAGATAATGAATGTAGCTTTACATCATATCTGGAAGGCGTAAGACAGCAGGAAAACATTTTGTCCTGCTTATAGCAGCTCTCTCTGTGTTTCCCCTGTCTTTCATTGTGTCTGTGGGTGAAAGTTTCCATGCAGGCACTGTTGATCATGGCCTATCAAGTGTCATCTGATTTGCATTCAGTGGACGCGTCATTATTCACAACATTTGATGTCCACAAAAACACATTAGACCTCTCTGTTTTGGTGCCGAGTGGCGTTGGCCACGACCGCCCAGACATCATTTGTGCGCCCAAATAGTCCAAATGTAAATTGATATGTAAGAAAATGCCCCATTAACTTTTTCATTAATGGTTATAATGCATTCTGAGTGTCATCCGCAGGGCGGTGCGCTTCCCTGAGCAAGGCCACGCACACATGTGCCACACACGGCAACAACAGAGAGGCACACAAACACTTTTTGAAACACGTGCAAAAACACTGAATGAGAACAATCCACACACATATACCTATATTAGCCAACACATACAGTCAACTTTAAATACTGAGTATAGTTTCATCTTAAAAGCAATATATCCATGATGCTTAATGCCATTTTATTACCATTATATTTCTTTTTGCCAGATGCATTCACAGCTGTTTGAATAGACACCATGGGGCTCATGTCGGCTTTGTTTTTCAACACTTTGCATTGGTGCTGCAGACATCTTTGAGTGTGAAGTGACTCACCCTTAATGCACACACACTGTACTGTATTGTGCATACTGTTGGCTGTTGTCAAAAGCAATTCAGAGATGATTCACTTCTGTTCTAAGCTTTGTGCTCTGGCTTTCCTAATGCACTTAAAGCTGGAGGTATCTGCTGCTCAGGTCACCGGAGCGGCCTTGTATCAATATTTGCTCTCTCGATAGCTCTCGTATTCTGTCTTTGTCTTCATTAATTTTTTTTTCTCTTCTTCATCATGTCTCTCAACACTCCTCATTCTTTAAACTTATAGTCATGCTCTTTTTTGTCATTTCCATTTCTTATACTACCTTGATGTTACATTTCTTTAGTTTTTTTTTTTTTTTTTTTTTTAGGAATGAGTCCCTAATTATGTACAAGAATCAAGAATTAGATTTGGCCACTTAGGATGTAGCAGAACAAGACAAAAGCACATAACACCACCTTATCAAGTTGATTTATCTAACATGTTAGCAAACAGTTGGCTATTTATTCACTCATATTCATTTGGAGTCGTGTTCCTCTCAACCTGGCAAATTTAGGTCTAATATTCACTCCTTTTAGCTCTGCTTTTGGTCTTCACCATATATGTTCACCCGCTAGTCGCTAACTGTGTCAGCTGTTTGGTGCTGGACTGCTGGAGTTCAATGTTTTAGTCATCATACTGAAAACAGCTGCTGCTGAAAAAGGAGTTTGATACGAGTGGAAAACCACAACAGTTAGCTAAAACAAGCTAAAATGCTGAAAGAACTCGCAAGCGAAGTCTTGAACTTTACACACACAATTTGAGTCATAATATAAAAAAACATTGATTAACATTGCTATAAATTTGGTGTTTTTAGCAGTGTGTTAGTGTGGAGAAGTCAGAGACAGCATTTAACATTCCAGCATTCATCATAATGTCAGAGAAAAGACTCACAGAATATATACTGTACAGTATATATACAGTTAAATTACTGTAGAAATAAGATATTTTTAGCTCTTTTGGTTCCCAGGCAAAAGGAGACTGGGGGAATCTGGAATAGGAGCTCAGTATTTTTGAAATTCTGGCTATGGTCCTTAATGAAATATACAGATTTTTTCATTTGTAGATCACCAAAAGTTAAACTGAAGATAAGAAACTAAGTGACTTTATTTCTTTTTCAACTTCAGTGTCCTGCTACCTGTATTTCCCATTTTATAATTGTCTCTGCACATGCTCACAGTGTGTGCACAGACACTCCTACCAGTGTTCACTGGTAGTTAATATATTTATTGTCTGGCCATCATGTCAAGCACTTGTCCCTGCAGTCGCAGGCTGCTGAAGGGAAAGAATTAAAGTGCATGCAAAGCTTTCACACACACAGTATACACATATCCGCAGGTCACTGGGCTGCAAAAACCATGGCAACATTAAAGGATCAAGCATGAGTGGCAACTGTGAGAGTTCAGTTCACTCTGGTGTTTGTGTGTTTCTGAGCACATTGAAGCATGGAGCCTGTAGATAACTTGGCACAATAACTAAGTTGGCCACGGAGCACAGAAAAACAATAGTGCAGATAATACAGAAGAGCCTGCTGCACACTCAGCTCCATGGATACTTCACGCATTCCACAAAGTTATTATCCAGTCAGTTATGGCATGCGTCATGGGAAAAATGGTATGGTAAACAACAAAAGCAAAACAAAAAGATTTAACCAGTTTTGTGAGCTTCTTTGAGTCCATATTACCTTGATGAAACTGTTTCTTTTTCGCCTGTTTTATGATGATACAGTTGAATACTGTTTCTCACCTGCATTGCTTTGAATGATGGAGTGTTAGAGCCACTATATTAGGAAAAAAAAAATAGAAAATAACATTTCAAGAAAAAAGAAATTGTAACATTTTGAGGAAAGAAGTCAACGGAATATTAAAATCTAGTCAAGTTCATCTTCTTTCACAAAATGTCACGGCTTTATATTCTATCTATCTAAACTCATAATATTTTGATTTTTCTGAATGGTGGTCTGGTCTATACATCATATGTTACTGCTATAACTGCTCTCAAAAAAATATTGAGCCAACGTAAGACTTAAGACTTAAGATTCATGACTCAAGTCTGACTTGATTCAAAGTGGACTGGACTGGAGAGGACTTTGGCACTGAATTTAGACCTTCATGTTGGCGAGTGAAATGGTAAGACTTAACTTACTGCAACTTCTAATATTTTCAAGTAGTTTGTCCTGTAGTAAGCTCTGCTGAGTTTCTAAGCAGTTATTCATGTTGATAGGCCCATTTGACTACTGTAGTAAGAATTTTGCTGATGTATCTGGGATTTTTACAGTGTTTGTAACCCTTTAATGATTCTCTCCACTGTTTAGTAAGGCTCATTTTGTTCATTGATGCTTCTCTAGAACTCTGGATGTCACAACCAGACCATTTCTGGTGGCTTTCCTCCGAGAAGAACACAGGAAAAAAAAGGCTCTTGTGGTGTGACCTGTTTATGGTGGATATTTTTAAAAGTAATGCACATACAAACCAGATTTATATATGTTTGACAAATAAAATTGCAAAAATTTTTGTGGGAAGAAGAGAGAGACCGACATTCTCTTGATATAGCCTTGGAAACATTAAAAGCACAATTACTGAAAAAGAAAAAACTGTGATGATTGCTGGGCAACTACCAGTAAGCATTTGTGATCCACAGCAGGTGTGGCGGCCAGAAAAGGGGACAGCTGGAATCAGTTGTGATCATTTTTCCCTTTTCTCTTGTCACATCTACGTAGGCTAGATGAAAGAAAAATGAGAAAGCTTGAATATTTTCTTTTCTGCAAATGTTCGCCCACTCCGCTTTCCTCTTCCTATTAAATTTACTGTTGAGGAGTGAAGACATTAGCAGAAGAATGCAACAGATAATGTGGACATTTCATGTGTAAGCTGTAATATGAGCAATGTATTAATGGGGGGAAATTATTGTGCATTCAATTACGGCACAATGCCTTCCAGAGATGTTTGTGCCACGGTGGGGGTCCCTCCCTGACTGATGAGTGCCCTAATCTGCTAATCTCACCAACCGGGGTGGCAGTGGGTTGTGCAGAGGGGTTGGTGGTTTATATGACAAGCCAAACGCCTCGACTCGCTGCCCGCTAACGGTGGCCAATAAAATTAAAGAGCTGGTGCGTGCCTGGGTGTGGAGGAAGATGAGAGAGGAAATCAGAGATAGATAAACAAATAGAATCATAAAAAGGCAGGGCGCTGCTGAAGTGGTAATTCAGTGGGAGTTCATTAGGGGAGAGATGGAGGAATGAGGAGTGGAGGGCTAAACTGTGGATGACATTACCTCTAATGTGGCTCCCCTGCAGAGTTTGTGATAGGGTGGCCGTTCCTGGCGAAAATAGGGTTTTTAGCATGACGCCACGCTCACAAAGACAAACTCCCACTAAATAGGATTTTTTTTTCTTAAGCATTGTACTATTTTAGTGCAGAAAACATCTCCAAATGGGCTTCTCAAATGTGTTCAGGCATACAGCCAAGTTGAGACAACACGGACAAATGAGTTTTGTGGTGTAGCAAATTTGCAAGGAGCTACAATATTTTGAGCAGTAAGCCTAAAGCAACTTTTTTCTCTGAAAAAGACCAGACCACCCATCAGCTTCATTCCGTCGGTAACGGTTCCTAATATGAAACAGACATTGTTTTATTCTTCTGGACAGAGTGCAATTGTTGTCTCTAATATGAAGCTGCTTAACATTCAATGACCAATTAACCTGTCAACACTTTACCATGATGCTGAAATGTTGTTGTTTTTTACTAAATATTTTTCATAATTTAATCTCTTAAAGGGTTGATTTGTCCAATTTACAAATAAAATCATACTCTGTCTAATGGCATCTATCCACGCTGCTATATTTGGTGTCATATGTTCAGGTGTTGAGATGTCTGCCTCTGTCCCAGTATACTGAAGGTGAATGAATGCTAACAGCATGAGAAAGTTACATTTAAAATAATAAGAACATTTCAGCTGAATTTTCCAGATCCAGTCACTCACCATCTTTCCACAATATACTCAGACTTTCCTGCCCTTAACCAATCAAAAGATCCCCACACCTAGCAGCAAACCTGTTAATAATTTCCTCATCAGCCTCTCGGGAATAAATACCAAGTTGTGATCAGGTTTTATTTTTCCCTTTCTTTCTTTCTTTCTTTCTTTCTTTCTTTCTTTCTTTCTTTCTTTCTTTCTTTCTTTCTTTCTTTTAACCAGTGTTTTAATGAAGCAACTTTAATTGGTCATGCCCCGCTTCAGTTTCTGCATGGTTCCTCTTCCCTGCTGTCAATACATGAGCTCGAATGTTTATTAGGGACTATTGTTTAGGGCGAAATTTTGTAAATTTAACATTTAAAGTGTCTTGTTGCATTGCGGTGAAGGCAGAAATATCTGACATTTCAGAACCTAGACAAACAAAACTAAACTAAAAACGAGAGTGGGGGCAGAATAATAACAGAAGAATTCATATAAATTACGTCACCATACTCCATAACAGACATTACTTAATTGAATTCATTTTAGTGGGAATGTTTAGTTGAGGCCCTGCAATCGGCTGGCGACCGATTCAGGGTGTAGCCCGCCTCTCGCCCATTGTAGCTGGGATAGGCTCCAGCCCCCCACAACCCCGAAAGGGATAGGCGGTATAGATAATGGATGGATGGATGTTTAGTTGAGAACATGCATTTCATTTTTTTTTCTTTTTGGTTTTGAAATAATTTAAGTTTGCTGCACAGTCCAGAAATTCAAATGCTATTTTTTATGAGCAACAGAGGGCACTGTTGTATATAGAATCATCTAATTCATGTCCATAAACTGTGAGTAAAAGTGGTCCGAGAATAGATCCTTGTGGACACCTTTGTCAACACTTAGAAAACTGGACTGAAAGCCATCGTCCAACAATTGCTTGTGTTCTATCACTGAGATGATTTGTAAATCAATTACAGAATTTTTCTTCAAATGCAATTGATTCCAGGCTTTTCAAAAGAATTTGTTAATCATGAGTATCAAAAGCCTTAGATAAGTCAATACAAAGAGCAACACAATCCTGCTTGTTACTTAATGCACTCGTGGAGAAAATGAGGAAATGAGCTGCCGGTGATTTTTTTTTTTGATTATTTTTTTTAAATAATCAAAAGTGTTATTTAACCAGTTAATAGTCATATCACCCAGGGTAAGATGTTAGCCATCATAGCTACTGGTCGACTGATGTGGGTTTTTCAATGGCTGATGTCAATATTTAGAGAGCAGAGCTGCTGATGGATGATATGTAATCTCAATATTATGTTGCCATTTTTTTCACATCTGATAAAAAACACCAATTTAGTATTAAGAACAAATAAGACATAATTGCTTAACTTAAATCAACATTTATTTAACACTTTTATTTGCTCAAGTACATCTGTACTGTCTGCAGTGTCCTAATTTAAATAGAAAATGTGTCAACAGGTAATCAAAAAATTGAACATGGAAAAAATAAAAAACATGAATGAAAAATAAACTTTTAATGCACTTAACAAGAGCATTTCTGAGCAGATAACAGCACCTCCTCGTTAGGGAACACAGAGAAATATTTGAAAATAAAACATGAATTGTCTTCAACGTGTCGGCAGATATTTAATTGGCCTCGAGCGCAGCGCTGAAATGCCAGATATCGGCCTGATTAATCAGCTGACTGTTTAATCAGTCTATCACTAGCTGCATATCACATCAAATAAGTCATCCATCGCACCCAGAGAGGGTGCAGACGGTGAATGGTAAAACCCATTAACTAGTACTTTCCCAGTATTACTGTGGGAATCTGCAGACTCCCTTCCTTTTTGCCTGGTGTCCTCCTGTTTCCCTTCCCCTCTGTCTCTTGTTTGTCTGGTGTGTTTGTGGTCACTGCAGGGTGTGGCTGGCAGTTCTGGTCCGGCCCGGCCTCTTCCTCTCCTGAGCACACCTGACTGTAATTATTCAATCAAGACCCATCAGCGACCACAATATAAAAGCACCGGTCTTCAAACCAGTTTATACTGCTCATCCAAGTGGTAACTTAGAGATTGACCAAAGGAACCTGTTTTTGCCTTTTTGCCTGCCTGTCTGTCTGTCTGTCTGTCTGTCTGTCTGTCTGTCTGTCTGTCTGTCTGTCTGACCTTTTGTTCTCTGTGCCTGCCTGCCTGCCTGCCTGTCTGTCTGTCTGTCTGTCTGTCTGTCTGTCTGTCTGTCTGTCTGTCTGTCTGTCTGTCTGTCTGTCTGTCTGACTGACCTTTTGTTCTCTGTGCCTGCCTCGTGCTCCAGCTACGCCCTGTCTGTCTGCCTCATAAGTTACTGAATCTGGATTCCCTCTTGGACCTGTTTCCCCTGGCCTGACCGTCTGCTCAAGCTATTGGATCTCTCAGATATGACTGTTCTACTCTGTTGAAAGGACCATTAAATTGCTTCAACTATTCATCGCCTCCTGCCTCCCTGTCTGAGTCACAGCGTTTGGGTCCGTTTCTTGCCAAAAACCCAACAATTACTCTTCCCCAGACCCTTACAGTTGAAAACTCAAAACATTTCAGCTTGAATACAGAAGTAAGAACAGGCAGATAAACAATTTTTCACAAAAAAAACCCATCACTTATTATCCCTTACACAAAGCAAAACACAAGGCGTGCATTCTCAGTTTGTCTTCCTGTGAGAGGACACTGGATGTGCCTGGACTTTGATTAACACCATATACAAATAGACAGGACAGTGGTATAACGGTGATTCTCAACCTGGGGATCTGCAGATGCTCAAAAAAATCACAATTAAACAGATTAAAAAACAAACCAATGACATGAAGTTACATTTACTTTTTCCTGACTTCTGAAGGTGTCACAAGCAAAAAAACAAACAAACCCCCCCCCCAAAAAAAACTCCACTGGCCTAGAAGATTAGTATACAAGCAGAGGAGCTGCAACTTAAGGAGACCTCCAAGACATACAGTACATAGATATATACACAAACCAGCATGCTGTAAAAACCAGTACTTCCCAGTGGATCTTTGCATCCTATTCCTGCTTTATAAATAGTCACCAAGGGGATTACAAGTGAAAGAAGTGCTCTGAACAGTAGCGGTATTATCTGTCGCCATTGTCTGCCATCTACCTCTGGATGCCTTAGTGAGACGTCACAGCGTTTGTAAACAAATTTGTGTTGCTCTTAGCATTCTGGAGGATTTGTTGTCTGGTAGAGCGTATTTAGCAGATGAAACGTGTTGTGGTGACAAGCGTGATAGAACACATATGTCGCCGAGGGCTATCCTCCCTGCATTCACTCTTGTGGCTACATAAGCAACCGATTGTGTTTCGTTTTTCAGAGTGAGTGTGTGTGGTGACAAATCTTGTGGCTGTTGTTTTTTTCGTGTGAGCTGCTGGTATCTCATGGCGCTTTAATGTTGCCCGGAGCTCTAAGTGTCTGTGTGTGTGAGAGAGGGTGTGTGTAGAATAAGTTGCTTATTCCTTTCTTTCTCTCCATTACAGTGTACTTATTTTTCAACCTGGCATCTTCAGAGTTGTCTCCCTTTTCACTTGTTCTTCCCTCTCTCCTCTCCTCTCCTCTTCCCGTTATCCGGAGCTTTAGATTTGCTGTAATTGCTCAGACAAAGCAAGCGTTCAGAGCACTGTCGATGTAAATGCTGCTCCATGGTGGTGGCTGACTTAATGAACAGCAGGGCTTGCAGCCCTCTGGCAGCACTTAAACTTTAAAACATCTATTATTGAGGCGTGAGAAAAAAAAAAAAGTGAGTGGCCAGCGCTGACCCCTCTCTCATCCCTCTCTTTTTATATCTCTACTTATGGAGGTGGAACAGTTGATGTTGTTAAAAGATAAAGGTGCTGCGTATAGCATTTTTAAACACCAGTATATCATTGTCAAATTAATTTATAATAACTTGGTTTGAAGTGCAACAAATGAGTCTATCACGTCTACTTTTTGCCTCTATGTCAGTTTTGACTTTAATGTTAAGCTTCCGTCTTCCCTGTAATGGTAACCTGTAATGAAGTTAAGTATAAAATGCATTATATACCGTTTTGTTCTAATTCACACTATTCTGTAATATGCCATTTATTCTGTAATTTTCTACCTTCATTTTAAATATTAAGCATATAAATCTAATGTCTTTAAACAAATAAGAAATCATTGCGTCATTTTTCCCAATGACTCATTGAGGCCACAGCAGATGAAAAAACACAGTATTTAAAGATACTGAATTGTAATTCTATTATTATTTAAGTTACAGAATCCTGAACTCCCCAGACACTAGGACATAGCTGAATGGGTGTGATTCTTGATCCTTGTGTAATTATGCCGGGTTAAACAGGCTAACCAACAAACAAAAAGAGAAACGTTGGCGAAAGTTTCCAAGTTTGAAGTCGGGTAATGGACAGCTGGTATCGGCCCATCCTTGAGTTTATCCTTTTCCTGGCATTAGTTGACAAAGCAGTCCGGTGGAGAAACGTTATAATGATCATACAGTTATCTGGCCATTCTTGAGCCAATTTACATCACACTTTACATTCACTTTAATTCTTAAGCTGAACATAATTACAATTTTTAGCTATTCACAGAGTGATCTTCTGATACTGAAAATGTGAGGCTTCGTTTCTCACCCCCTCCCCAATTCTGATGGCACCAATAAAATGTCCTCTCATCTCACAAGAATACCACTGGACCCAGAGGGCCAATAAGATAACGAGTCTTCTAATAAATTATCACTCAAGGTCATGGCAGGGTGTGAAGTGTTGCTGGTGTGATGGAAGTGCTGTGGCTACACCAGTTCACCATGGTTCTAGGGTTCTTGGTGAAGGCTGAAAGTTCTCTTGGTGAGCTTATTCATTCATCACTTTCTAAAATTTCAAAATAAACCCATTAGAGATTCTGTGACGTTAAAATGCTACAGTACACATGGCTCCTGTACATGAACAACAAAAGTGCTGGGCCCACTTCAGACCGTTGCCATCCTTTGGCTGGCTTGCAATGGATGTAAATACAACCTATAAGTGCAGATAAAGTCAGAGTTACCTTAATGTTAACCTCTCTCTCATTCCCCGCATCTCTCGTTCTCTGGAAATGCAGATTTATACACCATCACCTCCACCATTCACAGTGTCACTGCCACCATTGCTGTGTCAAGTGTCTTATTTCTATATCAGAGGGGGAGAACTAAATGTGTGTGTGTGTGTGTGTGTGTGTGTGTATGTTTGAGAGAGAGAGAGCAAACTTTTCCCTAATGTGCTACCCACTGTGTGTGTGTGTGTGTGTGTGTGTGTGTGTGTGTGTGTGTGTGTGTGTGTGTGTGTGTGTGTGTGTGTGTGTGTATGTGTGTGTAAGTGAAAATATACCGTACAAGAGGTTAGCTGTGAGTGTGAGTGGGCCTTGCTCCGCTCTGGACGCACTTATCTCTCTTGCTGTGTAATGGATCCTGCTGGATATTTGCATAAGGTATGGAGTTGATGTCATTTGGTCCTCAGAGCTGCATTTCAATGATGGTTGACTGTTAGCAAAGTGGACATACTCAGAACAAGCTGCACCACTTCACTTCCTTCGGTTCCAACTTAGATCAGACTTTTGTTCAGAACCTCAACTGATTTGAAACTGTTATAAATGATCATTCTGGTTTATCAGAAATCTGGGTCTGATTTTCATAGTTTTGCCCATCAATCCTATTGGTAACAACATTGTACAGAACAAACACTGCCATGAAGATAAATGCTAAGATCTGGGAATGCAATGACATTGATACAATGGGCTCAAAACCATGAGTTATCAGATGATCATATGGATTCTAAACAACCCCCAGGTTAGCTGCAGTAACAAAGGCAAACAGTAAAATGTTCATCTAATTATCCTGTGACAAAAAGCCATCAAAGTTTCAGTAATTTCCTGAAACAGCTGGTCTTTGTAGTTTCAACAATCATTACTCAACGAGAATGGGAATGTGAATTTGTTGGGGACTGTTCAGCTGTTGATTCATACATATTTGGGGCTCTAGTGAGTATTTGGGGCAGCAGGATAGTTTTAAATTTTCATAAAGAGGAAATATCCTTTAAAGTAAGTAAAGTCATTTTATTGTTGGTCAAATACCTTGTATCTCTCATATGTGTTCTGACAAAGAGAAAAACAGACTTGTTTTTCAAGTTTATTTATTCACTTTTAATGACCTACCTAAGAAAATCTCAAATGACTCACAGAGGAGCCATACTGCCCGTAAACCATGCAAAACCTAAAAATTACAGCAGTAATTTAAACATATATGTCATCTAAGATACATAGAGGCCCACATTTCCACCATTTTCCATTCAGCGAGGAGGTTAATTAGAGCCTCCCTTCCAATCATTTTGGAATTTGTGGTTTCTGATGTCAGAGTCCCTGAATGTCAGCATGGTGGAGAGACTTTGATGAGCATGTAAAATACTTTTGTCTGCACAAAGGTTGCCAATCAACTTAATTGAAGTTATCTGGAACTCTCTTATAAGATCTCATTTTAAGGTTGCCGAGCTTCCTCTCTGTGCCTCGACAACCCTCCCCTCGCTAATAGCTGTTGTCTGAATGCCAAAGTTGGGTATTTTTCAGGTTAAATTTGGGGTGGCGACGCTGGGCGGCAATATTAATCTCACTGGTGACGTCGCAGTGGTGGAAATGAAGGATGGCCAGCGTTATTTGTATCCTCGCGTGTTGAGTGTTTTGTCAAAAGTAGGCGAGTTTTGCTTGCCTGGTAGATTTGTGTTCTCCCCTGGGAGCCATGGCCCAGTAAGAGACAGCAGTTGCTCGACATAATTAGAACGGGAAGGTCCTTGTAAACCCATTAATATCTTGCACAGGCTATAATGGCTGGCTTGCCAGTGGCTCCTTGGCGAGAAACCTGGAGAAATTTTTATGGAAAGGTAGATATTAAGTAAAAGTAGCAAGATGAATGGAGGGTTTGACTTAAAGAAGTGAAGGTGTTGATCATGAAGTGTTGGTTCACAGTGGAGCTTTACACCACATTTTAAAGATGAACAGCCAGTCTCTGACCTGAGACAGTCCAATCAGCTGGTGTCTGAAGCAGGTCTGAATGCTGTCTAAAAGCCAATGCAAGAGTTCACTGCACACAGAGCAAAGCCCTGCACTGAATTTGATTTGCCACAAAAACCTCCCAACCTTCCAGTGAGGAAGAAGGAACAATGACCGATGACTACATGTTACGATTTTGTCATTGTGTTCAATTGTGAGACACAAACTAGTCAACTCAGATTAGAGAGAAGAAAATGAAGACTTTGTATTTCATACATGCATCATCCTTACTTTTCAACGTCATACATTTTAATTACAACTACTATTGGAGTTATTTAGGATAAGTTACAGTTTAGCTTAATGCTATACACTCAGCTTACACACATATCCAAGGGGAGAAATTGAAAACTTATATAAATAATTCTCTGAGTCCTTGTGTCATTTAATCTGTTTGGTTTGGACAAACTGCTGTAGCCACTTTTCTTAACATACAACATTACTGTGTTAGAGTTGTTTTTGAGATAAAGACATATTTCCGTCAGTTTGACGCTCAGTTTGATCAGTTTGAGCTTGTGTTGTCAGTCAGACATGTCAGTAACTTAAGTTAATAGAAGTATCAAACCCTTGAACTTTACATGAAATGTAATGAATCCAGCATTTTATGCACGTAACTGACACATTAATTAATCTCAAAGGCATCAAATAGAAAAACACTCCACAAAGCAGATACTAATTTAGACAGTGTGTTTCTGCAGTTCGGCTCTCAGTTCATATAAACAGCTGCTTTTGAGTTCTGAGTTATGAGCAGGTTATCCAGGAACATGTGGTTCTCTGGGGAATACCATCCATACCTTATTGGCAATGCAATGACAATCTGTGATTGTAAAATTCAGAGAAGATCTACATGCAGGTATAGCTAGCCAAGTGCATTTCCTGTTCATAATAATCACTGGACTATGTTTTTCATTGCGCTACCCTTTCAGTGATTAAACCTCTGGTTGTTTTGATGCAAACCTCTGAACGTTTTGTACGACACTTCTCATATGACCTCAGTGCCGGCTTGGCTAACTAAACCGTCACTTCTGGACCACAAACACTTTTCATCTTTCTCACACACACATAGTCATCTGTCACATGACACACCCTACATGGTTAATGTCACATTTTTGTCAACTATTCCAATGATTTGATTTGGCACAAACTGGGGCAGGCTGTCTGTGCAAGAGAGGGCAGTAGAGGAAAGGCCAGTTTGTGGATCATCCCAGAATGCCCTGCTGTTCCTCTGTACACACAGTTAAGTCCCTCGGGTACACCTGCACACTTTGTGACCTCTGTGCTCAGTGGACATCATCAGGCAGATTAAAATCAGTTAATGCACTTGGGGCTAGTTGACTGTCCCACACACACGCACAACCAGCCATTTCTCACTCACTTTTTAAAATTAATACCCATTGTTTTTGCTAAGCAGAGGATGTCCCGGAGGCTGCCTCACGGGGTTGTGTGTGAGTGTGTGTGTGTGCGGGTGTGTGTGTGTGTATGGGCTGCACATTAGATTCAGTGAAGAGAGGGTTTCAGTGGATTACTACAGCCCCAAAGTGCCATGCCCTTTCATTAACCTTGCCTCTTAGTCGTCTCATTTAATACAAAACAAATTTCTAATCTGAAGCTTGCTAAACAGTTCTGCAGCTCACTCTATGGCTGTGTGTGTGAGCGTCTGTATGTGTGTGTTACTGTTACTCTTATTGCCTTGGGTTCCCTCTGCCTAGCCCCCTAATTACTCCCCGAAACAGGCAGCCAGGCTCCTCCTATGTGCTATCATCATTTTAAATTTATTTTGATTGATTTGTGTCAGCTTTAACTATGCTTTGGGCCGAGGTCGATAAATAAAGATCAATACTTTAATGTTTTCCTCTGAACCTTTATTAAAAAATAGATTGGCTATAAAGAGGGCTGAATTACGAGGAGGACTGCCTACTTCCAATGCATGTCAACTGGAATCTAATTGAACAACATTGAACGGGTGGAGATTAGTCCAGGGAATGTGAGCTGCAGGAGGCCCGAAGTGTTAGAGAGGGAGGAGAAAGGAACTGATGCCGCGAGGTGAAACAAAGAGAAAAGTTGGAGAGTTGCTTGTGATCCAGGTGAAAACAACTTGTGATGTGGTTCTGCTTTGGAAAGTGAGCGTGATGTGAGCAAGTGTCACTATGGCACTGATTTTTTTTTTAATATTCATCGAGGGGATACAATGGTTCATCCCAAAGCTCTGTTGGCATTGGCTTGGTTGTAACTATAGAACTATTATTGTATATTTTTATTATTATATCTATAGTTGTTGTTATTATTATGATATAACTATGTTGTAATATATTATAATTGGGCAGTCAAGATGGTGCACATAATGTTATTTGATATTGGAGGTGCAGATGGGTAGCAAATTACAGGAAAAACCTGAATAAATAAGTGGAGAATCATAGCAAACAATGTGCACAAAGCCTCATTGGATGATCCGAATATGAGTAAGTTGCGTAAATCATATGCTAGAGCCTACGGCTGGGCATTGTCATCTTAAATCAATATCAGAATTAACTGACACATTACCTCTCACAATTAATGAAACTATATCTTTTAACATATATATGCGCAAAGCATTTTCACAATGGACCTCTTATCACATTATGTTACATTGTGTTAACTTGGCAGACGATTTTCTCCAAGGCAGCTTATAGTAATTGTATTTAAACGATGTAGGAGCTTTTTTTTCATTTAAATAAATGAAGCATGAGTAAGTCTGAGCAAGGGTTGTTGAGATGTAGTCTGAAAAGGTGTGTTTTCAGCAACAGGAATCTGTGTAGTGAAAAAAGAAGGGAAGCAGTGTGGGGAAACTTTATAAGGTTCAATATCAGGTTGACAGCAGCATTCTGGGTTAGCTGCAGAGGTATGATTCCATACAGAGATGTGTCAGAAAGCAGGAAGTTGCAGACTCTAGACTGGAGATGTCAAGTACCCAGATGAGCACTTGCTGAATCCTGTTGATGTTATAAAGATGGAGCCAAAAGGAGTGTGCCGCTGTTGCAATGGCTGCTGCAAGTAGTTCCGCATCCAGGGTCACTCCTCATTGTTGAAGCTGGCCCAACCCTGTCAATGGTGATGGACAGGTCTTGTTGACCCTTTTTCTTGGAGGTACACAAGCTCAGTCTTGTCATGAGCATAGCAGTGGTAGGAGAAGCCACGCAAGTGTACAACATTATTAAGAGTCCCTGTATACAGCCAGGGATGGCCCCAGGATGTGACACAAACACTCTCTCTCTCTCACACACACACACACACACACACACACACACAGTAAAGGTCTATAGTATTTGCCATACTTTTTTGCTAGTATCGTCTTTTTGAGTCAACAGTTTTGCATGTTGATATAGTCACAGTTCGTTTTCTATCAGTTCCACCTGTTGTTTTCTTGTCTTACTCATTGGGGAAAAAAAGTTGATGAATATATTTCTTCATAGTTTTCGTTATTGAAATTAACACTAGTGTCCATCCACAAAAACACAATATACCAGTCACATACAAGTACATCAAGCAGTGTGTACTGAGAACATGTTTTTCTCAAAAAAAAGAAAAAAAAAAAAAGTATTTGATCACCAATGGGCTTACTGTATCTTTTCCATCCCTCCACAGGGAGGTCAAAGGGCAGGTTCAGCTACAAAAAGCAGCCCATGGATTGAAGCAACTTGCTCAGTGACACTAAAGAAGGATTAATATTTTCAAGGATACTCCACCTATTCACTGGTTCACCATATCGAACAACTAATGGTGACTGTGTGGAGTATGCTCACAGAAAAGTGTTTATTTTCTGAGGGTATTGTATGTTTCATTGGCGGATATTAGCTTTGAGTATTTCTTGTGCATGGAGGGAATTTTGTCCCAATCATTCCATTAAAGGTCTGAAGGTCACTTGAATGAAAGGTAGTCAGTGATGCTGAAGGGCAGACTGTATCAGTGCACTACACTACACCACAGCACCAAAATAAGAGGTAAAAACAAAACAAAACAAAACAGGCTCAACTATTTAATAATGCACAGTGAATGGCCCAACTGGGTTAAGTCTCAGGGCAGGGCAGGAAGTGAGGTGGGATTAAAATGCTCTTGTTGTTATTTGTGTCACTGTCATTGTCAGACAGACAGAACACACTGTGCTCATGTGCATCAACTGTCTTCCAATCCACACTGTGATTAACCTTTTGTACAGGGCACAGATTATGGCCTAAATGTGGTCTGCACATGCAGACACACACACACTCTACATTTTTGTTCAGGTTAGAGAGGGGGATTTAGGGTCTAAGGACAGAGGGTGTCCTACGGTGTATGGATTGCAAATCCCCTTGAGGTGAATTGTGATTTGTGATTTTGGGCTGTATGAATAAAATTTGCCTTGACTTCACTCATGAACTCTGCATTTCAGAATGCTCAGAATGATATGTCTGTGGCGTTGTGGAACATACTCAGCAAACACTTAAGGTATATCAGCTTCTGTTATATCATATTCGCTTCGTGCAATAGTAATAATGCAGCTGAGTACCACTTTGTTTAGTGTGCTTTTTTCTTACTTTGTTGTGGATAAGCTCTACAGCTGCAGTCATAAATATTTGTATATTGACAATGGATCACATGGTGTGAAAATCATCATATGGAGTGTGAAAGGGCTCGTTCATTGCAGCAACCCCCCCAATCACCAAATTGTCACCTGATCATACTGTGCCCCTACAGTTCAGCTTTACAGAGCATTTAAGTGTCCTTCAGAACATTATATTGGTTGTAGGGGTATGTTATTGTCTTGGTTCATTCTCACTGCTCTCATAACCTTGCTTCCAATCCAAGCAGGCGGCTATTTTCAGTAAAAAAGCTCTGATAAATCCAATACTACTTGCTCAGCACCAAACAACAAACAATGCCTATCTGGTGAACATAGTCAAACATTTTGTGGCTGAAATGCCAAATATTTTTCTCAGGAGTTGGTGGAGAGCTGTAATAACTGTAGCAACTTTAATATTTGTATTTTAACTGGCTGCACAATGCATTAATACTCCACCTGCAAACACAACTGATGGTCAAGCTAACTAATGTTGTTACTCACTGCAGCGTTATTAAAGAAAAACTATATTTCAACTTTGGTTGTCTTTTTGTACCTCTGCCCAATGGTTCAGTTATGATAACATTGTACTAACTAGTGTAATTGCTTAAATCTGCGAACAACAATATTAAAAAAACTAGTCAGATGTGGTCAAACAATTAAACAGGTTTTAAACAACACATGAAACATGTAATTTAACGTACTCAGTCGATTGAGGACCGTTGGATCTCTAAGATGGACCTTGTTTCTTCATTGTGCACATGCTTGAGTTCCCAGGAAACGAGCAATAATACATTCACAGTAATTTGGAACCTTTCAACAGGAGTACCCCGCTGAGAAGAAATTATCATTCACTGAAGTTCCTGCGTCTGGCAAACTCCAGAGTGGAATCTGGTGGAGCAGTAGGTTTAAAAGCGCTGATCTAAAAAGCGCTGAAACATTGGCCTGACATTTTAATATTCATCCTGTTTATTTCACATTTCCTCACCAGACTGTTTTTGTTTTTTGTTGTTTTTTTTTTTTTTCATTTACTAAAAGCAAGAATTTCCAGCACATCCCAAACTTTCCTGATTGTTTTTTATCAAGCAAAGATAAAAAAGACAAACCAAAAAAATATCACAGAGGCAGAGTTACAGAGCAATAAAGAAAAGTGTTAAACATAAGGTGGAATCACTGCAGCACTTAGAAGCCTATATTTCACGATACTGTCACTTTTATTTGAATACCTGATATATTAAAGCCTAGTTAAATGTGAGGGATTAAACACAATATAAACTTTATCCCTTTCAGTAACTGGCTCTTAATCTGTCTTTGTCTCTGTCTCAGGTGGAAGAATACTGATGTACGACCTCCCAGCTCTTCGCAGCTGCCTGTCTCTGATCTGCCTCCAGTCGGGTATGTGATTGGAGCTCACACATATAATGGTGTGTTTGCGTGTGTATGCGTGTGTGTTTGGGAAAAGGGTAGATAGCTTACCAGCACTTAGTTTCACTGGTCAACAGTCCCAATGAAAGCTTGTCTGGGAATGAATGTAGAAGGAAGACCTTGAGCTGTGACCATCTCAGTGGATGAACACACACTCACAGTGGCCAATGAGGGTTAGTAGGAGGGGGCGTTAAGATGGCGAGTGTCAGAGGGTATGTGCAGCTGGCTATAGTGCATTTTGTTGTAATGGCGTCCCAGTTGTCTTGTCAGAAATCAATGGGAACCAGGAGTCTCTGCAAGCACATGGAGGTCAAGGCTTCGTCTGCCTAAATATTTAATTCCGGGAACACGTCTGGAGCTTTTAAAGATGAGCACACCGCCCTCTTTTCTCCTGCCATGAGCGCATGCAGACAAAAAGACACACACTGCACCTTCTTTTTGTGGTTTACTGTAAATGCACCGCTCACACATGTGGAAACACAAACCACACAGGCACAAATGCATATAAACACACACACACACACACACACACACACACACACACACACACACACACACACACACACACACACACACACACACACATATTCATGGTTGGACGGCACTGCCTGTCCATCCTAGCTCAGGTCAGGACTTGGTTAAAATCAATTCTAATAAATTATTAAGAGCTTGGATATCTCAGCAATGCTAAAAAAGAGAACCAGCAGATGCACAGAGTGCACTCCTTCCATTGCTGCCTTCCCTCGGACAACTTCTAGACCACCCAAAAATCTGAATCCCCCCAAACACTGATGAGAGGGCAAAAATGGAAGAGCTTTCCATGTATCTGTTTTGGTCATGTGGGGGAGCTGATCTGAGTCTTGTATCTTTTTTTTTTTAAATATTTTTGTTTGATTTGGCTGCAAGAGTTTGTACAAAAACTTTGCATTATCGAAAATTTAAGTTAGAATTATATTGTAAAGTTTTAGTGCCTTGCTCAAAACACCCCAAAATGTCCCTGTGTGTATGAATTTTATGTTTCTTACACACCATGGCGTTAAAGTCCCAGTGTGTAAGGTTGCTTTAGAAAGCCTTTGAATCCTTTTGTCAAAAAGAACACAAGAACTGAGCAAAGTGTTGTGGTGGTTTTGAAAAAAATACCTTATTGCACCAACTCTACTTTAAACGAGCATTAATCAGTTTTTGTCCACTTTTTGTCCAAAACTGTTCAACAAGCTAACCAACATTTGACATCCTGTGCAGTATTAGGCTTATATAGTTGGTACGGCGAAGGTCCTGACAAACATTCACTCTCCTTTTAGCTCTATTTTTGGTCTCCAGAGAAAGGCATCTCGGTCTTTAGCTAGGGCTGCACGGTGGCGCAGCAGGTAGTGCGCGTGCCTCACAGCAAGAAGGTCGCCGGTTAGATCCCCGGGTCAGACGGGGCCTTTCTGTGTGAAGTTTGCATGTTCTTCCTGTGCATGCGTGGGTTCTCTCCGGGTACTCCGGCTTCCTCCCACAGACCAAAAACATGCTCATTAGGTTAATTGATGACTCTAAATTGTCCATAGGTGTGAGTGTGAGTGTGAATGTTTGTCTGTCCTTGCATGTGGCCCTGCAATCGGCTGGCGACCGGTTCAGGGTGTACCCCGCCTCTCGCCCATTGTAGCTGGGATAGGCTCCAGCCCCCCGCAACCCCGAAAGGGATAGGCGGTATAGATAATGGATGGATGGTCTTTAGCTACTACTCCACTTTGTTCACTTGCTGAATCTTTGTCTGCTGTTTGCTGCTGAGTATGTAGCGTTCAGTGGATTTTTATTGCTTTTTTGGTGAAAACAGCTGCCTGCTGGGGCTGGAAACCAGGTTATGAGAGTGGTTGACAGCAGTTGAAAACCATAAAGCCAAAACAATGAATCAAAAGATGCTAAAATGCTCTGTGGGGCCAAACAAAACTACAGAGTTGGGTAATAAT
Organism: Chaetodon trifascialis; assembly: GCF_039877785.1. Taxonomy (NCBI): domain Eukaryota; kingdom Metazoa; phylum Chordata; class Actinopteri; order Chaetodontiformes; family Chaetodontidae; genus Chaetodon; species Chaetodon trifascialis. The sequence goes on from NC_092068.1 coordinate 4,999,434, forward strand.
TTTGTTAGTGTTTGTCACTACAAGTGACCCCCATCGCAGTAAAACATTATTTAGATTAATAATAATTATTTATTGGAATAGAGGATACAGAGAGGATCAGAATGATGTAGTTATGAATACATGTTTTGAGGTCTGTGGATTTGCCAGCAAACAGGCATTTTACGGCAGTAAATTTTGTCATCTTTTAATTAACCACTTCTACATTAAATAGAGATAAAGTCATACTCATGATCCATTAAATGGGCCTATCTGTGAATAACCATTATTACTTGGGGAAACACACATATTTTGCAATTATATGCTTGCATCTTACCCTCAAATAAAAGATCTTTTTAGCAAATGTTAATTGCATTTTGACATTTTTTTTTTTTTTTGATGTGGCTGGGGCCCAGCACCAGCCGTGTCCTTCCACCAGCAGAGGACACATCAGGGTGGGGCCAGGGTGACCCAGATGGGCCAAACTCCAATCAATGCTGCCTCGTCTTAAGTGTGATCACTAAAGACAGACAGACAAACACACATAAATGCACACACACATACACAGATAGGATGGCCATGCCTTGGTCGATGAGCCCCTGGGCTGGTCTGAAAAGGCGTCACATCTTAGAAACATGTCGTTCCAGCCTGATGAGCAATCTGCCTCATCAAAAGACCTTTATCCCAATCAATAAGGCTTTCGGCAAGGGAGCCCTGCACCGCCTGTCCGCAGTCCACACCGCTCTGTGTGTGACTGCGTCTCTGTGTGTGCACTCAACAGAGGGTATGTCGGTGTGTACACAGTGCATGTCACATGCAAGGTTTTCATTTGAGGCTGTACACTAATAAGAAGAAGGGATGTTATTTTTGTCTGTTTTGTTGATGTCTGCATATGCATTTAGCATGTGTTACTTCAAGTTCAAGTGTGCATGAGTTTGATGGTTGTGTTTTTTTGGTGTTTTTATTCTACTGGGACCCTGTGACAAAAGTCGAATAGAAAAAAGAAAATGCACTCATATGTCTGCTATGGAGGTCAAGTTGTCTCCTTCTTTCCTCCTTCACTTCCATTAAGTTGAGGGACACAGAGGAGACAAAGAGGGCAGCATGCTAACATCGTGAACATCATGTGGATTGGAAGAAGTGGGCCTATGAATGGAAAGTGGGTGTTTGACTCCAGATGAGCAGGCTGTACCTGGGTGTGGTAAGTAAAACAGCAGCACTTGCCCCTCCCTTGAGCAAAGCCCTTACCCCAACTGCTGCTCAGTGTCCAACAAATCAGACTGTAGGTGTCCTGGGGAGCTTTGAGGTGAGAATGTTCTGAAAGAAAGTGTGTTGCTTTCAGTGAAACTTCCCCCTATGATTAATTTCCATTTTATCCTTTGGAGAGCATCACTGTCAGACTTTGATGGCGATCCATCAAGTAGTTGTTAAGATATTTTAGGGTTCACCAAACCAAGCGACTGACAGTGCCATCACTAGTGCCACACTGGAAACTGGATTAAGAAGAAAGAATAATCAAAATTAAACAGCAGAAGCTGAAGTATCCAGATTTTTAATTGCAAACACAAGTCAAGCTCCAAAAATTCTGGACCCTGTCCCATTGTGCTAGCTAATAGCATCTTGTTGTTGACTTTCTTTGCATCCCCATAGATTTCAAACTCTGTGATCCAGTTACACACTTTCTGTTATAGCCTCAAAGCTCAAGATGAGATGATTTTCTCAGACTTGACAAAGCTCCTCCAAAGCCACAGAAGTCATTATGGTAGCTATTTTCACAAGCTACAGAGTAGCACTCCACAAATAAAGTCTTTTATATGTTATATTGGTTGAGTTTTCCTTTCAATTTTGCATAAAGAAATAAAATTGGCAGTATGTTTGGTTGCGTTTGTATCATGTGCCATTATATGATATGTTATGATGACAAATGACCATTCTCCAGTCTTTAGCCTGTTGGCCATTACACCAGAGCTGTGCATTTATCTCGTATCTCTCGCTCATCCCGCAACTCCCACAGGGGGCGGGCTAATTAACCTAATAAAAATGTTAACCATTTTCCTTAGGTAAATTGAATTGACTTGTCAACAGTGTATGTCAATACACATAAGGAGCGTTAGTACTTAGTGGGAAGAGCATTAAAGGTGGCTCGTTTAGTGTACAAAGAGAGCTTTGTCGAAAAATGGGTTTAGTATCTGTCCTGGCAATCTGACCAGTATGTTTCCTCTGTGAGTGTGGTGAAAATGATTTCAAATTAAGGATTCAAGCACTAATGTATGATAAGGAGTTTGGGGCCTGATGCTCATTTGACTCAAGACAAATATCTTTTTTTTTTGGTCTAAATTAATATATCTAAATACTCTCTATGTATTGTGGTTGATCTTGAGATCAAGAGGAGGTGATGCGTTCGGTATTTCTGGTTATTCTTAGCGTATTCTTTGGTGGCCAGCATGAGTGGAAGCAGACAACAGATAATAGAAATGCTCTTTCAAAATCTTCTCCACTCTGCTCAGAATACAACTCTGGTGGAGAAAAACTGAAAACTTGGGCTATTGAAGTGCCACAGGTACCGGATGATAACAGATCTTTTGGTGTACAGCACAGCAATTATTGGCCGCAGGGTTTTAAATAATTGGCAAAACAGACACAACATTTAAATTTGGTCCATTCCTCCCCAAATTGCACATGTGAAGATTTTAGCCTGAGCTTTTGATAAGCTGGGCTACCGTTCCTTTTCATTAGTGAGAATGAATATCATAAATCTGTTGTAACCAAAGCTGTGTGTGATGGAGGGGGTCACTGTCACTTTTCACTGTGCAATCCTTGCAGTCAGGTAAAAAGTATCATAATGGCTAAAAATGAGACTACATTGAAAATAAATATCTTTGTGTGTTGTACAAACTACACGTCCTTATCAAAGGTGTGATTAAACATTGAGAGATACCAGTGTTCACATTTCTCTTTCTTTTTAGTGACACAAGTACTTTGCAGTCATTCTGCAAGCATACCAAAATTGCAATTGCTTCAACCTCAAATGCTGCATTTGCATTTAAGACTCATGCATATTTACTAATCATAAATAAGACAGGAATGAGACAGAAATATAACATATCAGTGAAAAAAAGTACAGAATCTAAACAATATGAAGTACAAAATGTGGATAATTTAAAGTATAAAATATAAATACAAAATATAAGCTACAATTTACAATAAAATACTACTACAAAAAATACAACTCACACAGCTGCAAAAGGATTCAGCAGTAAAAGTACAGTATGCAGTGCAGTGTGACAGATATGGAGTGATGGTGTATTGGGGTGCTGAATGACGTGTGGATAGTGCAGAACTATTGCACATAATCAGTGGCTTAAAGTGACATGCAAGTAAATATTGCACATGCTCCAATGATGGCAGCACATCAGTCTCGTCAGACTGAGGAGATGACTGAGTTCAGTAGTCACAGCTTTTGGGAAAAAAGTTGTTTTTCAGTCCATTTGTGTGTGTGCCTGCCTGATGGGAGGAGCTTAAACAGATGGTGTCCAGGGTGTGTAATGTTTTTTATGATGTTCTTAGCCCTCCTCACACAGCACGTGCTGTGAAGATGTTCTGGTGATGGCAGCTCAATGCCAACATGTCACAACATGCTGGAGGGTTTTTTTGTCGGCCTTGGTGCAGCTGCTGTACCAGGCTGTCATGCAGTTTGTTAGGATGCTCTCTGTGGTGCATCTGTAGAAGATGATGAGCAGCTTTTCCTTAATTTCCTCCGTGTATAAAGGTTATTGTGACTTACTCACCATTGGTGAGGTTTTGGCAGCCCAGGATAGGTGCTCTTTGATGGTGACTCCCAGAACCCTGAAGGCTGGGACTCTCTCCAAAAGGGCTGGCTCAGGAGGAGTGGTCGTTCACCTATCAGAAGGTTGGTGGTTAGATCCCTGACCTCGGCAGTCCACAGGCAGAAGTATCCTTGGGCAAGATACTGAACCCCAAAATTGCCCCCAATGCTGTGGCGTGTTTGAATGGGTAACGCTGAGCTGGTGGCTTAGCCACTGCATGAATTTATGTGTGAATAAGTGAATGCAGACTGCTGTAAAAGCAATTTGAGTGGTCGTCAGACTAAAAAAGCGCTCAATAAATACCAGTCCATTTACCATTTGCTATTACCTCTGTGTTGTAACAGACAGTCCTAACATCCATGAGTGTGTTTTTGGTGTTTCCTCTGCAAACTTAGCAATAGTGTTTTAGCTGTGGATAGGTTGGTGGCCATGTATGAAGAGTGCATAAAGGAGGGGGTCCTACTGTCTGGAGTGTGATGGTATTAAACACAGAGTTGTAGCCAACAAATAGGACCTTGACGTAGGGGTTGTGTCTTTCTCAGTGAGAGAAGGTTGAGCCACACAGTTAGCATCCATAGTCAATGTGTTTAGCAGATATAAAAACTGGTGTCAGAGTGTCTTTACCAGAAGTTCAAAGCATTCTTAAATGACTGGGATGCGAGTGACTGATAGTCACTGGGACAGTCAGCTCAGTGGTGGAATTGAGGCATGGAGGTAGTGTGTGTGAGGATAGAGACAGGTTGAGAGGCTGTGTGTGAATACTTCTGTTGGTTGGTCAGCACAGGCCTAGAGTAAATGCTCCTGTACACCATCAGGCCTAGCATGTGTTCATGCTGTGGAGGGCCCACTGCACCTCATGAGTGGGTAGAACAAGAATCTGTGGGTCTCCTATCACTTTGTGATATTAATCCTCTTCCTCATCAGTCAAACAACAACAACATCTGTTTAGAACTTGTAAAAAGCCATTTGCAGATTTAGTTCTTTTTTTTTTTTTTTTTTTTTTTTTGTGCACCAGAAAGTTGCCAAATATAAATGCGCTGTGTCTGAAAATACTGTGTTGGACTTTATTAACAACAGGTTGCTAAAACTGAAATTCATTGGAAAAAATCTAAAGGAATTTCCAGAGTAGCCCTTGTTACAAAAACTACTTACCTGTTTGAGAGTTACATTCAATTAACAGAGAGATCTCTGCAGCTCCAAAATAAAAAGAAAAACAAAAAACAGCTGGAACAAAAGCAGTGACACATTCTGTTCTCGTTCTTTGATTGTACTTCCCCTTTCTTCCTTCTTTTTCTGGCCATATTCTTCCTTCCACCTCTTTGTTTCTGTCTGTCTCTTCCTCCATTACAGCCTCCCGCTGTCTGCCTTCCTGCCTCATCCTGTTAATGTTAATAGCACCGGCTGATGTTTTAATAAATTAAGCTTGATTAAGAAGATTGTCGCCCTTTTGATTCTAATGGGGTCTTAAACAAACTCTACCGTGATAGAATAATCAGGAAAAAAAAACATTGGAGCAGTGCGGAGTGTGTGCTTCTGTGTGAGGTGTGCCTACGTGTCTGCGTGTGTGTGTGTGTGTGTGTGTGTGTGTGTGTGTGTGTGTGTATAAAAATCACTGTCTATATTTGTGTGTTGAGAAGTAAGATCTGTGTTGAAGAGTGTGTGGAAGCACCCATGGACACAGAGTCTTCAGTGGGGAGTGTCAGCCTCACTGTGCGTGTGTGCGTGTGTGTGCGTGTGATGGTTTACGAGCGCTCTTCTCCCTCGACCATTAAGCTCTTTCCTCTGGTCTCTCCCTGTGGTAGTGTAATGACCTGCAATCAGCTATGAGTGTATCTCCATTAAAAGGCCTTTTCCTTCCCACCCTGCGATGAGGCAAACGGCTCTGTTAGAGGAATTAAAACACACAGGAGGCTCGACTACCTCTCTAGTTATTACAGATCTATAGTTTTTCTTACTACCACCCACCATGATGGCTATGCTTTGGTTATTTAATGGGCTTAAACTTGTGTGTACGTGTGTGTGTGTGTGTGTGTGTGTGTGTGTGTGTGTGTGTGTGTGTGTGTGTGTGTTTTCCTCAGAAATTTTTTCTGCTTCATGGACAGCGAGGGAATGTCTTTTGGTCAGCTAGCTAAGCAAAAGCAGGGAACTTCAACATAATTTACACTTAAGAGGACAGTACAGGCAAAATGTCCAGTAACTTTACACTTAAATCTGTAATCAAATGTTGTTAACAAGTGAAAGAGATGAGATTGGAAGCCTATAAATAAATAGATTGATAAAGAAACTACCCAAATTGGCAAAATGAAAATCTATATAGATCCAAATGGAGTAAAGGTAATTACTTGACATATGAAGCTAACAGGTCTTTCCCATTATGTTATGACTTCATCAATATTCCCTATGTTGCTTTGGGAAGATTAAACAGAAACTTGATTGCGTCGACATTTGCTTCCCCCCGAAAGGTCGAAGAGAAGACTCTCATCACACTCATGTCACAAAGTGGTTAATCTAAATTAAGAAAAAAGATGGAAGCAGGGCAAAATATTTAGCCTGGCTGTGTCCAGACTTCATGAACACGTCTACCACCTCTAAAGTTCACTAATGAACACACTGCATCTCATCCATTTAGTCATGACACAAACAGTGACTGTGGCTCTGGAGATAGAAGGGGGTTGTCCCCTGATCAGAACTTCAGTGGTTTGATGTTGGTCGGCATGTTTTTGAACTTAAATCATAGACAGGCTTGCTGTACCCCTTTTGAATGTGTATACTAAGCTAGGCTAACCGCCGCCTGACTCCAGTTCAGGAAAGAGATGAAATGAACATATTTTCCAAAATGTTGAACTATTCATTTAATGACAGTCTCCTTTATAGGCCTCCTCTTTTTCCAGTCACGACCTTGTGACTCACATGTTTGTCCAAGCAAAATTCTGCAAAACAGAGCTATTTTTCACTGTGCTGTACTAAATTTACAGTACATTCTCATGATTTTGCCAGCAGCCTTTCGCTCAAGGTGATTGGCAGCCCTTTGGTCTTTCTCTTTTAACCTCTTGACCTCTTCTCCAGCGTGGTTTTATACTGTAACAGAGGATTCTCAAGCAATTTCTCAACAATACATTGACTATTAATTCCAAGGGCAACCACATACATACAGCCCAACTCCCCCTCAGAAGGAATAATGCCTATTTGAAGTGAAGTGTTGTCCTTTAGAAATGAGAGTGTCTAAACACAGGCTAATATATTTCAGTCACTGCGTGTTTCACTAATCCTATTGTTTATTACTTATTACTTAATAGCAATGTACATGGACACCTTCCACAAATTAATGACATCTATCTATGACATATAAGCTAATGCTATGTGGGCAAACTGTGTTTAAAAGGAGGGCCTTTTACTATTATTCTCACAGGACAAAATTATTATTTATATATTTATTCATGTATTTACGTATCTAAAATATCTGTTTGAGAAATTCAAAATGGCCTTCAACTTAATTTCAAGAAATTAAAGTCCAACATCATAATTTTCTCTTTAAAGGAAGTTTTGCTGAATGCATTTATGTGACGACTCTAATCAAAGCTGGATATAGGTAAAGATGTGTTGCAATCAGCCTGTGTCAGAGCGTTACGAGTGCGGACCACGATGGCACTGGGGAATGCGAAAGTGTTTTTCTTAAATTCTAAAGATAGCCTCCAAGGTCAACCAGATAGGATGTAACAATAGGAAAGCTCAGAACATACAGAAGCTTCAATACACTGCTCCCGTTGCAAGGTGCCTACTTTTATTATTACCATAGCAACCTCTCCAACTTCAATGTTACGGCCGAGGTTAGACATCGGTGCTGAACCACTGCTGACCACATACACAGACACTGAGTACACACACACTCAGGTGTTTATGCATTGTGTCTAAGATATGAAATCGGACACAGTGTACAAACGTGTAAACATACAATGTACGTAATCACACACACAAGAAAAAAAAAGTGGAGTATATGCTTTTTGGACACAAAGGGAAGCTAGCATGCACATGCACAGAGACAAGCACACAGGTTATAATACACACACATAATAGTCTTGCTTATTCATACAGAATATATTGTATGGAAATAAATAAAATTAATGCACACACACTCACAGTCATGCTGTGCTACAACATGTACATAAAATGTGTGATTATGTCAAATCCCAGTTCAAACCCAGGACCATGTTTGGTGATGTTTTCGGAAAAACCAAAGGATTAAATGCTCCCACATGGGTTGAAATACTTTTTTTGACCTCTGAGCCTAAACCCTCTAAAAATCCATTGAATCGTTTAAGAATACTTTGTCACAAAGATGTTTCTTATTTTATGAAAACTTAAGGTGGTGAGATGTATGTGGTTTTAATTGGATAATGACGAATATACAATACATAAACAGAGACATTGCACCAACAGTTTTTAGCAAAAATTGTCGAACCAGAGCGAAAGGATTCCATATACATATACATACATTACATACATTCCTTATGAATGTTGTGGAGTAAAGAATAAAATGGAAATACTCAAGTAAAGTAGTAACACATAAAAATTGTATGTATGTACAGTACAGTACAATTCAGTACTTGAGTAAATGTACATAGTTACTTCACCACTGGTCAAGTACTCAGGTATCGCTGCAAGTACTGAGAGTAGACTGCACAGCTAAATTAGTCTTGATCTAAAGAGAATAAGCTTTCATAAAGAGAATAGCTACCTTGCATGTTGCAGGAACAGGAAAGCATACTTGTATGTTACTAGGCAGCATGGTGGAGCAGCAGGTAGTGCGCGTGCCTCACAGCAACAATGTCGCCGGTTAGATCCCCGGGTCAGACAGCGCCTTTCTGCGTGAAGTTTGCATGTTCTTCCCGTGCATGCGTGGGTTCTCTCTGGGCACTCCGGCTTCCTCCCACAGACCAAAAACATGCTTGTCAATCGGTGACCTTAGGTGTGAGTGTGAGCGTGAATGGTTGTTTGTCTGTATATGTCGCCCTGCGATCGGCTGGCGACTGGTTCAGGGTGTACCCCCCCTCTTGCCCGTTGACAGCTGGGATAGGCTCCAGCCCCCCCGAAACCCTGGAAAGAGATAGTCGGGTACAGACAATGGATGAGTCAAGATTTTACTTATTAACCTTAAGATATTCATTGTATTTTTGCATAACACAGAATGGCAACAATTAAATCTCGGCACATTTCTGTTTAAGAACATTGTCAAGTCAATTTCTGTCAGTTAACTTATCAACTGACTAATCCTTTCAGACCCAGTTGATACCAATGTCACAGAGAATTGAAAAGATATTTCTCCTGTTAGAGGTAACCAGTGACGACACTTTCGACACACTGATATATGGTTGTTCTTGTCCGTCTTAAATTGTCTATATGAGAAAGAATAGAAAATTTGTTTGTGCATTCAAGAATGCACACATTTGTTGGCTCGTCTAAACTAATCTGCTGTGTGCACATAAAATGTCTGTGCATCCATGTGTGTGTTAATACCTGTGTGTGTTTGCCAACTCATCCATACAAATACTGCCACCATAATACAGTTAGTCCTCACATACTCCAGGTCATAGATGAACAGTCTCTTCTCTTTCACAATAGCCTCATATGACATACAGTGGACTTCTTATTAGAACAACAGTGCGTAGACAGAAGGAATGTAGTGGAGACAATGTATGCTTTGTCATAAAGAGTGAAAACGGTGGGAAAAAGAATGAGAAAGGTAGAAGACTTTCAGAAAAATTCAAACAATTAAATTTTCCAAGTTGTACTTCATGAGATGGATAGTGAATATTTAGTGATGAGGGGCAGTCATCAGTGATGAGCATGAAGAAGAAATGGTTCAGTATAATGTACAGTGGAGGAAAGTAACTAAGTACATTAACTGCAACCCTGTCCCCTAGAAATTCTACACATCTAACTACATATATTATAGATACATTACATACAACTAATTCACTGCCTGGATAATGTTGAGGGAGATTTGTTTGACTAAAATGAAACACTACATTTATGTACCGTGCTGGAGTCAAAGTGGGGTGGTCGTGGTGGATGGTGGCTGTACAAAGTGCAGGACTGTGACCCCAGAATTCAGATCACTTCCAGACTGTGGTTAAGGTTAGGGAAAGATCCTCATTGCTGCTGACTTTTTCTGTTCTGCCAGTGCCTCAACATAACCATAAAAAAGTTGAATAATGACGTGGTCACTGAGCTGTATGCCATGTATGTCAAGTAACAACATTTCTGTCAAAACGCATTTGCTGTTGCCAATTAGTTGTATATAACTGTCGTGTTTAGGTGACAGGGCTCATGTACTCAAATACTGTATTTCTATACAAATTTGAGGTACATGTCCTTTACCTGAGTGTTTTGTTTTCATGCTACTTTCAACTTCTTCTCCACTGCATCTCAGAGGGAAATTGCCTTTTTTTTTTTACTTCACAACATATATCTGACAGCTTTACTTACTAGTTAGTATTACTAGTATTTACACACAAGCCAATGAAGAGTTTATGAAATCACCCAACAATTTACAGTAGTACAGCTGAAATGATTGACAAAAGAATTCTATTCTAACAAACTTATATTATAACTATCCATCCATCCATCCATCCATCCATCCATCCATCCATCCATCCATCCATCCATCCATCCATCCATCCATCCATCCATCCATTTTCTATGCCGCCTATCCCTTTTGGGGTTGCGGGGGGGCTAGAGCCTATCCCAGCTGTCAGCGGGTGAGAGGCGGGGTACACCCTGGACTGGTTGCCAGTCGATCGCAGGGCAACACACAAGACAAACAACCATTCACACTCACACCTAGATGCAATTTTTTTCACCAATCAACCTAATGAGCATTATTTTTGGTCTGTGGGAGGAGGTGGTACCCATAGAGAACCCATGCATGCACGGCAAGAACATGCAAACTTCACACAGAAAGGCCCCACCCGGGGATCGAACTGGAAACCTTCTTGCTGTGAGGCACGCGCACTACCGGCTGTGCCACCGTGCCGCCCCCTATATTATAACTATTTTGGAGAAAAGTTATTTTTCATATAAAAACATTTCATGGTCCCAGCAGCTCGGCACTCTTGGGGTTTTCCTTTGAATTGTTTTAATGTGACCAGCCTTGATAAAACCAGCAACAAGTCTCCCAGGGGGCATTTTGAGTTATTTACAGATTCTAAAAGTGTAGTTTCTAAGCTTTCCAACAATGTCTAACACATGGAAATCTGAAAATATTTGAAGAAGATGCTGCTCATTGCATCTCATTTACATGAGTCCAACCCCCCTACTGGTCTAGCTATCAGTGACATCTGGTATCTGTTAGCCCGCAGGACAGAAACTACTAGTTTGAACAGTGGTTATCAAATGGAAATTCTTTTGTTACAAAAAGCCCCTGAATAAAAATGAAAAACAAGAAAGGTAATATACTTTAGAGTTAGAAGGAGCAAATGTAGATACTTATTTCTAATATTAAATAAAATAAAATAAATTCTGTCACTCTGTGGTGCAGTGGGATGGATCAGTCTGTTGCTGAATAAAGGCCCATTTATACCCTCCGTAAATAACGGATACGCTTTCATCCGTATCCGGAGGCTGTTTCATCCGTCAGTTTGTCCGTCGGCTCTGAGCTTAGCGATCCGGAGCTCTCCGGACGAAACCACTCGAAACCACCGGAAGTCGTGGGGGCAGTGTAGAGTCAAAATGAGCAAAATGAGTCAAACTAAAAACCGACGAAGAAGAGAACCGGCTCTACGTCACAGTCAACATTGGACATTTAAAAATGGCGGGTAATTTGGAGGAGAGGATCTGCGAGTTGGTGAGGGGCTATGTACATTTGTACGACTCAACAGTCCCGGGTCACCGTGATAAACAGCGCTGTAGAAATAGCTGGGAAGAAATAGCGGCAACTGTGGGACTCCCGGTCAAGACCGTTGTGAATAAATGGACCCTTGCCCGTGACCGTTATGTGCGGGTGCACAACAAGGCAGCGGCAAAGAGGAGTGGGGATGCTGCTGGGGGACCCGAACATCCTATCCTCCAGCGTCTAGCCTGGCTGAAGGTGCATGTGAGGCACCGCGACACGGCGTCCAATTATGAGGTAAGTGTATTTTTTTTTTGTGCTTTGTAAAACCATCAGTGTTAATGAATGGGGTATATGCCAGACCCATTGATGACACATATACTGACGCTAATGCTACACAATCGCGTGACTTATCTTCATACTTGTGAATGTAGCTCGTAACATAAAGTTGGAATCCCTTGCCTTTTTACTTGAGGACGCCCTTGATGATGTTTGAATAAATAAATAAATAAATAAATAAATGTTTGAATCTATCTATCTATCTATCTATCTATCTATCTATCTATCTATCTATCTATCTATCTATCTATCTATCTATCTATCTATCTATCTATCTAATAATAATAATTTTGTATCTTTACAGACTCAAGATCAAGCTGGGGAAGAGGAGCGGGAGGGAGAGGAAGAGAGGGAGGAGGACGACGACGATGAGGGTGTTTCCCCACCTGCAGGGCCTGTGTCCACATCTGCACCAATTGATGTGGGAAGTACCCCCTCTCAGAGTCCCCACCCAGGACCTTCAAGGAAGAGGAGGAAAAACTCCCTTGATGATGTGGATGCTGCATTGCTGGCAAGGCTGGAGGAGTTGCGACATCAGGAGCAACAAAATAAAAATGTGTTCAGCACCTTCACTGCCTATCTGAACAACGTGCTTCAAGAGCTTCCTCAAGCTGAAGCAAAGAAGCTGATGAAGGAGATCCAGCAGTTAATGTTAAATTATCAGTAATATGTACTGATGATGTATTGATTAATTAGTTTTGTTGTTTCAATTATTGTTAATGTTGTTGAATGTTTTTTATTACTGTTTTGTTTCACAGTTTTTGCCACTGTTGCACTTTAGTGCTGAAAATAAATTGGCACTTTAATGACATTTTTTGTCATTGAACTGATTAGTTATGAAAACAATAGGCTATTTTATTATAACAAAAGACCAGATATGATTAACACTCAGTAACTTGAAGCATTTTACTGTAAGCAAAAAAGATGAAAGAAGTTATTGAGTTGAATGGGTTTTATTGACATTACTGAATGTAAAAGATACAAAGCCTATAATAAAAATGATAATAATGATAATACTATAATACACTACTACTACTACTACTAATAATAATAATAAGAATAAGAATAATTATACTATAATAATAATAATAAGAATAAGAATAATAATAGTCCCATGAAGAATAAAATACACATATAAAACATATACAACAAGTTAGAAAAATAAAAAGGGGACTTTAGATGCAGAATACAGCCATTAAGCTAGTTTAAAAGTGTGCCACATCTGACATGCCTGTCCCTTCGTCTGTTTGGAAATATTCCTTAAAAATCTCCCTAACAACCATGCCATCCTGAGTGGCTCTTGCAGCTGTGATGCGGCGGGTGGGGAGGAGGTTGGTGTCTCCCTGAATCACCTGTCTCCATTCTCCAGGAGCACCTTCCGTGTCGACCATTCCGGGTGGTATGTAGCGATGTTGTTCAGGGAGGGATTGGTCTCCTTTGGACAGGAAATTGTGTAGAGCCACACATGCCTTTGTGACATCCTCTGCTGTTTCAATTGAGCACTCCATTGCCCTTCCGAGGATCCGCCACCGGGCAGCAAGAATGCCAAAGGCGTTTTCGATTACTCTCCTGGCTCTCGAGTGCCGAAAGTTGTAGACATTTTCCTCCTGAGAGAGTTGCTGAGATCCTATTAACAGAATATAATTAGGCTATTAGAAATTATATTTACAGAGGATAAACCACGACACGTTGCAACAATGTAGCTAGTCAGAGAGTTTGGGCTAAATTGGAAAAAAGTGCAAAGTTAAGGTTTTGATGTGTTGCACTGGGTAACAGGCAGGCTCCATTATAATTAAAATTTAATTATTTAATGCCAAAAAGAATGAGAGAAAATTTATTAGAAAGGCTACTCCACTCACTTACCAGGGAATGGGCGCATTAGATTTATCTTTTGTGGAAATGCTTCATCGGCCACAAAAACCAGAGGTGTGAGAACATCTGTCCCAGGCAGAGGAGCGTGTGGAGGCAAAGGGAGACGTCCCTGGATTAACTGCTCTCCAAACTTTGTTCTTGCGAAAACCCCAGCGTCACTCTCCTTGCCGAAGGCGCCGATATCAATGAAAGTGAAGCGATATTGTGCATCACAGGCAGCCATCAAAATAAAACTAAAAAAGCCTTTGTAGTTGAAAAAACTACTGCCGCTGTTTGCCGGTGCCTTCACACGGACATGCTTCCCGTCCAGGGCTCCAATGCAGTTGGGGTAATCCCATAATCTCCAGAAATCCCCACGGATGGCTTCCCATTGCTCTCCATGTGGGAACCTGACGTGGTCTTGTAAAACGACCCAGAGAGCCTGGCACACCTCCTTTATGATCTTGGAGACCGTCGCAGTGCCCAACTTGTAACTTGCTGCCAGGGCTTGTTGGCTAATCCCAGCAGCCAGAAATCGGAGAGTGAGGGAGAGGCGCTCTGCCTCACATACGGGAGCTCTATGTGATCCCGCATGAGCAATTTGTGGTGTTAAATGGTGAAGCAACTGATCGAAAGTTGCGGCGGACATCCGAAAATAGGAGAAATGCCTTTCTTCATCCATTTCCCGCATGGGCAACACAAGTGAGAAAAATTCTCCATTTACGTATCGGTCCTCATTCAGTGGCCTTACATGCCACCGCCTCGCAGACCTCAGATTTTTTCTTTTTTTCCTATTTCTTATTACTGTCATTATAATAAGCTCCTCTACTGACGCCATTACTGATGCCGGTATATGCTGACAGAAGCGTTGACAAGGCATCGGCTGCCATGACAACGGCTCTGTAATTTATGACTCGACATTGCCCCCTAGAGGACACACTGACAAAACGCTGAAAACGGACGGAGGTATGAAGGCCCCCTACAGAGGCAACGTGTGGGACGGACGGACAGATTTCGTCCGGATCCGGAGGGTATAAATGGGCCTTAAGCTGAATGAGTCAAGTCGAGTCAACTTTATTGTCAATGCTGCTATATGTACAGGACATTAAGAGAGGCCGGCACTTGATGATCATAAACTCCATGAGGGGTGAACAGCGTCTTGACACCAAGCATCCCTGATATAAACACAGACCCTGCCGCCGCGGGTCTAACCTCCTTCAATGAGGGCTCTGTCTGCTCGGTAGCATGTTAGCCAGTTGAGCTGGATGGCGGAGTCCAGTATGCTGTTACTGAGCCATGTTTCCATAAAAACGAAAACACAGCACTCTCTCACAGTCTGCTGGGTCGATCTCAGAAGGTGTATATAGTCCAGTTTGTTGTCCAAGGAGCGTACATTAGCGAGTACGATAGATAGTATAGCTGGCTTGTGTGGATTCACCGCTAGCCTGGCCTGAATACCCCCGCGCTTTCCCTGCTCCCGCCTCCTTTTGCACCTCCTGCGGTGCTTGCTCTGCGGTTGTGCTGCAGTAGTGGGGGTCGGTGTCGAAACGAGCCGCCAGAGTAGGCCGAGGTCAAGTAACTCACCTTAACTTAGCATGTGCCGGGTTTAATTTGCAGATTGCTGTGTTGCCGATGTCAAGAAGAGTCCCACGGCTGTATGTTCGCGTTGGGACAAACAAGCGTGATGAAAACAAAAAATCACTCAACCACACTGACGAAGACAAACATGTAAACACCACATTATCGGGACAGAGAGGAGCCGCTGCATCCGCATGTGTCGCCATCACTACTACTACTCTTCGTCATATTCTTCATCATCTTCATCTTCAGCTAAGGTCACCTGTAGATCAGGGATGTTCTCCAGTGTAATGCAGTCACCCTCGTCGATTTCTTCAGTTTCATCTTCTAGTTCAGGTTCAGAATCAGAGGTGAGATCATTGTCAGCATATCCAGAAGCTGCATAAGTAGCCATGTGGCTCCCTTTTAAGGTGCAGCTGATTGGCACAGAACAGAAGCAGGTGAATAGCCAAAGAAAGCCAGTATGATAATTTACTGTCGAATTGCCACACCCCCAACTAGGACTGAGAATTTCCACTAATACAACCCAAATTCAAATACAAAGTTTATGGTTTTAAGGCCCCCAATACTGTTATTTGAAACATGGAATGGCTTCTTCATGATTTCAACTTACATATTCTGCAAAAAGAGGAAAATCACTTCTTTAAAATTAAAAAAAAAAAAAGAAAAATTGATTTCTCAACAACTTGTGCCGGGCCAACTTGCTGCTGGTTTTCTCGTGGCGGGTCACAAATTGAATATATTTCTAATAATTTTGAGGTTTGGACCACTGGTTGGATGAAACAAACCTAACAAACAAAACAAACAAATCACATAAAACATAATAGTATATCTGCTAGGGTTGGGCGGTAATCCGGTAATAAGGTATCCCGCGGGATCTAAAAATAGTAACGTGTCAGTTTCATTACCATCATTAAAAAATGCTGCGCATGTAGATCTATAGGGGTCTAACATAATTGTAGCATTGTCATAACAAAAATGAAGTCCACTCCGTTCAATGTATCTGATTGAATTTTTACTCGAGAAAAGGGTGACAAAATTACATGCTAAAAAAAATGAACCTGAGCAGTTTTCCAGATGTTTTAACACAGGTATGTCCAGGCGCTCATATGTATGGAGTTAGATCAGTCTCATAATTAATAAATGCACGCAGAAGGATTCACAAATGTATATTCGGATTTATATATAAATGTCTCTCAACACACAAATATTTTTCAATGCACACACAAATATTTCTCATTCTATATAAATGTAAAAATAATCCACATATAAATTAATAAAGTTCACAAATGTATTTTTGATGCACACACAAATATAACTTGTTTTAAATATATATCACGGAAATCCACAAATATCTTTATCTAAAAACATTTGCAATTTTCATCTAAATCATATATGTATATTGTGACATTTATTCACGAACTGTCGAATCTGCATTTGCGAACCGCTCTCCATTTGTGAACTTCGCTGCATTTGTGTGTGAATGTTTTTGAGACTCCCCTGCCGTCTCTCGATCCACAAATGCATTTTTTTTTTTAACAAGGAAGTATCTGTAGCCAATCAGATGTCGCCCTCTTTTCGGCCAATCACAAGAACGTGCCCCACATGGGGGTGGGATGTACTTTTCAGCCAATAAATATGAACGCGTCCGCACAGCACTATAAATGCCTGCCACAGCCAAGGACAGGCCGTCGTTGACCCTGAACATGGCGTCCGGCAGTGGTAATGCGGAAAGTGTAAATGAAACATTATACAGGTTTCCTTAGTTTTCCTAAGTTGTGAGGGTTCCTCATAGTTAGAAAATTGCATGAAATATATAGTTACGTGGTTTAAGTGTGTATCTAGTTTCATGAGCTAGCGAGCTATCATAGCATCAGCTAGCAGCGTATGCTAGCGGGCTATGCTAGCGGGCTATGCTAGCGTTCCAGCATGCTAAAAAGGTTAAGTTAACATCTTGCAATTAAATTGAAGTTATAGTAAATATAATGGCTGTTTGACAGGGTCTGTCATGCAGCAGCCCGGACATTTGTCCAGCTGTTGGCCTGGCCTTGGCATGCATGATAAAGTATGTTTTAGTTATGAGTACTTGGGACATTATAGATGTGACATCATGGCTAGCTAACAAGTAAGCTATACAATGCTTACAGACAACTGAGGATCATTAACTGCCTAACATCAGCCATTATATGATCCAAGTCGTCTGGGCAGAGTACCGTTATCTCGTCAAGCATACGGAGAAACTCCTCTGTTGAAAACACTTTTTCAGCCTTTTTTTATGCTTGCTATTGTTCTTAGCTCTCATAAGAGGATGAAATTCAAATAAAACAGTAAAATAACACTTCGGGCTGCTCAGCAGAGTCCTCTGTGAGCGCTCTGCTCATTCATGAGACGGAGCGCTGAAACTAACTGCGTGGTTACGCTGGTCAATAGCTCAGCGACCCGCCCACATTCACCATAGAAACACCAATGACGATCCAGCAGGAAGTAACCCCAGAGATAGGTTATTGCATGAAGAGCGCTCCCTCCACTCTAGATACCCCCTCCTCTTTATGTAAACAACCAGGACCTTCGTGATTGGTCTCAAACTAACACAGAGTCATAGGAGGAGACATTAGCAGCGTTTTTTTGAGCTGGAATATAACTTTTGACCACAAAAAAAGCAAAGGTAAAACATACTTTCTGATTTAGCAAAGCTGTTTTCTGCTACTCTTTGGCTGCTAGCTTTTCGTCGCACAGTGAGGAGGCAGACATCTTCATGATCATCAGACTGTCTGCTTTCTTACGATACTGGGCTTTGGTGGTTTGCATGAAGTGGTGAAATCAGTAGATGTAGTGCCATTGACGTGCGCTGTTTTCGTGTTTGTCGTTAAATGCGCATATAATTTCATGGGGTATGAATTATGTTTCGTTTGGGTGACAATGCTTGGTAGAGGCTTTTAACTGAGTTTCTCCCCGTCATTCTGGTATTCTACAAGTTAGGACCGTCTGAACTGAGCGCATGTCACGCTGCCCTGCAAAGGGATTTTTAATTAGTCACGGTAATACCGTATACCCCGGGAAAATGTGGGGAAAGTTTGATGGTATCAAAATGTGGATACCGCCCGACTCTAATACCTCCTTTGCTAGCCATCTGCTTTGAGTACTTTTGATACACTTAGTACATTTTCCTGGTTATATTTACATACTTTTACTTAAGCAACATTTCCAATGCACAACTTTTACTTTTAACAGTGTATTTTTACTTTTACTGAAGTAGTGCACCTGAATACTTTCTCCACAAGTGATAATGTATAACTTATAAGTTAGCTGTCATCTTAGCTTAATGTTTGGAATTTGTCTCCAAACACACACGTTTGAATTCTCTTTAATGGCCATCAATTACTCTTTGCTTTCGAAATACTACCATTATTCACACCATTAATCTACTGAGAGTGAAACTCTATAGACTTGACTGGTGGCTGTCAA
Organism: Chaetodon trifascialis; assembly: GCF_039877785.1. Classification (NCBI taxonomy): domain Eukaryota; kingdom Metazoa; phylum Chordata; class Actinopteri; order Chaetodontiformes; family Chaetodontidae; genus Chaetodon; species Chaetodon trifascialis. The sequence goes on from NC_092068.1 coordinate 5,018,298, forward strand.
CAGCTTGTAATTTCCTCCTTCAATGTCTGTTTATAGATAAATCTAGCTAAATATACAATGGTCAAGAGCAGGTGTGTGTGTGTGTGGCATGCAGGAGAGCCTCTAACTAACTGCTGATCAGAACATCTCTATCCCAGCATGCTCATTCAAAGGCGAGTGTTTCATACTCAAAAGACTGATGGAGTGGTACAATGATTCAGCTTCTTAACCAAACCTGTGCAAACTGTGGAACATGTTTTTTCCAGGCTGCACATATGTGAACATAATGAAAGCTGCTAACTGAAAGTTGAGGCAAAGAAATGAGTTTTAAGTTTGGATTTAAAGGCCCCAATGGTGTCAGACTATCCGATATCAGCAGGGAGGTTATTCCAAAGGAAGGGGGCACAATAGAAGAAGACCCTGCATTCAACTGTATTCTTTTCAGCTCTGGGGACCAGAATGAGTCCTGTCTTCTGAGAGAGGAGAGCACATGGAATATAAGGTTCAAGGTGATCAGACAGATATGAAGGGGCATTTACATTTCTTTAAGTCATCAGAAGCACCATAAAGTCTGATCTAATACAGATAGGAAGCCAGTGAACAGATGCTAGATTCTAGCTGCAGAATTTAGAACCATTTGAAGAATTTAATTACTACCACAAGCTAGGCCTGACAATAAAATGTTAAAATAATCAAGTCTAGATGAAACAAGGGTGTGAATCAGGGTATCTGTGTCAGCAAAGATTAGAAAAGACGATATTTAGCTATGCTGTGTAGTTGAATAAAGGTCTTGGTAATCTCTGTAATGTGTTGATCAAAAGAGAGGGTAGGATCAAACGTAGCAGATTCTTGGCTGTCAAACTATGAGAAATCACACAGTTATCAAGAGTTACTGAGACTTGATCAAACTGGTGTCTGTATTGAGCAGGGCCAATGATCAGGATCTCAGTTTTATCCAAATTTAGGAGCAGGAAACAGGCCTCTAATGATTTGGGAATGATCTGTCTTCACAGACTCATACTGTTGATTATTATCAGCGTAGCAGTAGAAATTAATTCTATGACTGCGTATAATTTGCACAAGGTGAAATATAATGGGAAAAAAAGCAGAGGGCTGAGAGCAGAGCTCTGAGGAACTGCATATTATGTCTGAGAAAAAAATGATGTAATATTATTAGAGGAAACATACTATCGTTTCAGATAGGTAAGACTTTAACCATGGGGAAAGCCTGTCCAGACATGGCTAATTGATTTTCCATAAGTATACACTGCAATCCAGTGATAGGCACTTGAGTGGGATGTGAACCTTTAATAAGCAGATCATTTACCACTTACAAAATGCAGTTTCAGCAGAGTGACAGGCCCTGAAAGTAGACTGAAAAGGTTAAAAAAAATACTATAATATGTGAGCTGGTAGTTGCTGAGACACAACTCCTTCTGTTACTTTTGAGAAGAATTAAATTTGAAACTGGTCGTTTCGAGACGCTGGATCAAGGTATGGTTTCTTGAGTGGTGTCTTAAAACTAGTCTGGACATTATTCAGCATTGTAGGTCTCAGAGATGGCCAGAGATCTCTAAAAAGTTTAGCTAGTAGGGGTCGAGGAGGCAGGTAGTTGGTTTAGAAGGTAATACCAACTTAGAAGATGTTTCAAGAGAGACAGTCCCAAAATGTGTAATATGAATGATGCACTGCCAATTGTACAAGTCGCTGGGGACAAGCAACTCATTTTGCTTGTCATCTCTATTTTTTACTGAAAAGATCAAGTGCCGTACAGTGTCAAGAAAATCTAGGATTGTGCTTATTGTTACTGATTAAACAAGAGAAATAAGCTGCTTTGGCATTGGACAGAGCATGCCTGTAATCTAATACACATGTTCCAATGAAGGGTAGAAAACTTCCAGTTTTGATTCATACCATTTCCGTGAAAATCTTGTGCAGGCCTACTTAAACGCATGCGTGTCTTTGGTAGAAGGTATATACCTCTATGATTGTCTTGTGTTTGAAGTAGGAGGAGGAGCAACTGATTCCAGGAAACTAGACAGGTCTGTGATTAAGTCACTGATAAAGTTTTCAGCAGGTCACTGCTGTGAAAAGGACCAGAACCACAAGTAACTGCTCAGCAAATGCAACAAAAGCTGATGGACCAGTGGCCACGATCCCATGTGTTCACACCAAAGGTTCAAGTACAAACTGAGTAAAACAATAAGTATCAGGAAGTGTCAAAAAGGATGTGCTTAGAGGATAGAAGGCCTTATTCAAGTGAACATTGAAATCACCAATAATTTAAATCTTGCCAGAATGAGTATCAGGTAAACTCAAGTAAGCAAGTGAAAATTGTGAATATGGACCAGGTGGTCTATACGTTAGTACAAGGTGGAGTCCCTGAACAGAGCGTTTCATTATAGACTATAGATTAAGGCAACACCTCCACCTTGTTTAGTTGCCAACATGGGCATCAGTATGATCAGGTAAGGACGCTTCACTTCATGATAAGAAAATATTTAGCTTCAGCCACGTTTCACAGAAACCAATCATATCAAGATTATGCTGAAGCTCATTTATGAGGAAGGCTTGGGTAGACGCTGATCTGATATTTATAAAACCAAATATAAAGGTCCTGTTGGGGGTGCAGTTTTCATTATTCAGCCACTCTTTTTTAATGGTCTGCATATGCCGCTGTGTGGAGATACAATTGTGATTACCACCATATTACTCTTGAGTTCTCTTTCCTAACTTTTTGATTCTTAGGTCTTTCTGTGAAGACTGAATGCCGATCTCAGTGAGAGTACCTGATTAAATAAAGGATAAAAAATGACTCCAACTTGCCTTGATCGCCCACGCCTGTCTTGTTTGTTTTTCCTCTCTGCTGTCATTCTTTCTACTTTGTCACCCTGTCAGTTTCTTTGTCTTGCTGCTTGGATTGCCACTATTGTGCATGTGTTCGCACATCACTTTTAACTCTGTATATTTATATGCATCCATAACTGGCATGTGTATGTATGCACTGGTCTAAATCTGCTCGGTGTGTCTGTGTATCTGTGTGTGTTGGCCATGTTTCCTGCTCCCCTCACTGTCTCATTAGAGAAACAGACTCTGGCCATCACACTCAGCACTGCAGCGGGGATCCATTTACATCAAAATGTTACCACACACATGCATGTGTATGTCATTTGTAATGCACACACACACACATTCATGTTTTCTTCACTTTTAGGGGCATTACAGAGACTTGAATTCATTTCCGGGAGACTTACCCTAGCTTTTACCATAACCACTACTTGCCGAACCTTAACTGTATTGAAACTTTAACTAGGAGTTGTCTTGAGATACATAAGGTTAACATGGAAAATCTGGTGATTTCCAATGGAAAAATGAATTCTTTTGGCTATAAGCAACATTAATACTTGTTGTGGGTTACACTGAAAACTCCTTGTCATTTCAGGGCCTGTGTTTATCAAACCTTGAAGAATCACACTTTCTAAAGAGCCAATTAAGGAATATAAAAGTTCCTCTTTCAGTGTGAGCAATAAGACACACTTATCAAGCAACATACTTTGGCCTTACTAATACACTGGCAGCTGAAGATTTGGATATTATTGGTAGGGACATGTCTCTTAAAACGAGGTGTTGCTGAACTGTCCCTACCAATATTTTTATTATGATCTTGTTATAAGAACTTTTCTTTTCTGTAAAAAGTGGGCTATTACATCGTCAAGTGAAAGAGTGAGACCCTGACATGATGATCTGGTTTGAAGTAGCTAGTGTTATTGTTTCATGTCAAACTTCACAGAACTGAAAATGTCTTTGCTGGATATCACTTACATCCTTAGGCCAATTTTATTTGCAAATTTTACAAGGAAAGTGTTGGCTAATTGGTGATCATTCTCAGATTTGTCATTTTATGTAACAACTTTATTACTGGGCAAAAAATTGCACATCACAGAAGCAAATTAGCACATCAGGTCCTCCTTTAAGAAGAACCAAAACGTCAGTGACAGCTTAGCTATTCTATAATCAGCCCAAACATTTATTATATGTGACATGGATAACTTGTAGGATTCACGTATTCAGGTTGTAGGTAAATTAGCCACAGCTTGTACAGTTAATTAGTTTGTTGGTGAATGTCATTTATCATTTTATCAGTTAAATCATGATAGCATCAGGTTAACCTGGACAGAGACACACAGACAGGTGAGCTGCAGACTAAAGTTAAGTGGTATCCAAATTTTGATACTGTCACACCTTCCCCACATTTTCCTGGGGTATACAGTATTACCGTGACTAATTAAAAATCACTTTGCAGGGCAGCATGACATGCGTGCAGTTCAGATGGTCAATGCTCACGCTAAGAAGCACCAAACCAGTCCTCGCAAGAACAGGCGAGTTCAGTATTCATCTGTGTTTTGTGTCCCTATCTTATTATTGTAGTTGTGTCTTATATGTTAGGTAGGGCTGCCACCTTGGATTTGTGAAAAAAACGGGACACTTGACCAAATGTTTGGGGCGGAGGGCTCGGGCATTATTACCAGTTCAGACTAACCAAATTAACATGAAATTCGGACATAGGAGACAGAAACAAAGTCATGTTAATACATTTAATCGTTCAAGGGTCAAAATCTCACACACAATACTGACTGCTAGGCACACCAGGGTAGATGTAGGCCTACACCAGCTGATAATTTTGATGAGTCTCCCCTGCCATGAGACATCTGAGTTCAGCAGCCATGCCAACACACCTGAACACAGAGAGAGACATCACAGCCGTGTTTCACTCCATGGGACACACTGGTAAGCTCCGCCACTGCAATCTTGTCTTCTTCTGGTGAACCTTTTTTGGACATAAAAGTTGCAATGGCTGCCTGTTTTTGTTTGTTTGATACCACAACTTGATGCTTTTTTGCTTTCGCGTGGATTTCCAAAGCGTTTTTTCCTTCATATTTCACGGAGATTTTTGCCAGACACAAAACACAAGTGGCAGAAAAATGGTCTTTCTGGGTCGGCCGTACCCATTCAAACTCTGAAAGTGTCGCCCAGTGAGGTTTGTAACGAGTATTTCGTTTTTTTTCATGCCGGTGGCTTACATGAATTTGCTCCTTCTCCTTCCTCGTCAGTCGTCTCTCCTCCCATTTCAAATTAAGACGCTAAAACTTGGTGAAAAGAAGAGGGACGCCTGGTAATTCAGCTTGCTCTGTCTCTCTTGTGTCAAGTTTCCCTCCCTGCTTGGCTTGCATGAGTCGCTTTCAGCGCTGGGGCGCGTGCATGTGACGTAAGCATAGACGGGAAGCAAACAGAGACCATTTTAAATAACCACAGAAGCACAGGGAACTTTCTAGACTACAGAACGAAGGAAATCAAATTAGGTTTTTGCATTTTCCCGGGACAGCTGGTAAAAAAGAGAACAATTCTGGGAAAAACGGGACGGGTGGTAATTCTAATGTTAGGTTATGTTAATTTATTTGTGTTACTAATTTGTTTTGAAATTGCGCGGGAGCCGGCAGCTAGCAGCCAAAGACTCTGGCTGCTAGCTCGCTCTTTGGCAAAGAGTAGCAGAAAACAACTTTGCTCAATCATAAAATATGTCTTACCTTTGCTGTTTTGTGGTCAAAAGTTATATTCCAGCTCGAAAAACCGCTGCTAATGTCTCCTCCTATGACTCTGTGTTAGTTTGAGATCAATCACGAAGGTCCTGGTTGTTTACATAAAGAGGAGGGTGTTTCTAGAGTGGAGGGAGCGCTCTTCATGCAATAACCTATCTCTGGGCTTACTTCATTCTGGATCGTCATTGGTGTTTCTATGGTGAATGTGGGTGCTGCCCATCGATTCTCTTGACTCTGACAGGTTGATTGAGGTGTCGATCATCAAAATAGGCCAATGGGTCGCTGAACTATTGATCGGCGTAACCAGGCAGTTAGTTTCAGCGCTCCCTCTCATGAATGAGCAGAGCACTCACAAAGGACTCTGCTGAGCAGCCCGAAGTGTTATTTTACTGTTTTATTTCATTTCGTCCTTTTATGAGAGCTAAGAACAATACCAAGCAGAAAAAAGGCTGAAAAAGTGTTTTCAACAGAGGAGTTTCTCTGTTTGCTTGGACGAGATAACGGTACTCTGCTCAGATGCGCGTGAATGAGCGCGTGGACATACCTGTGTTAAAACATCTGGAAAACCTTTTTCTCGAGTAAAAATTCAACTTGACACATTGATCGGAGTGGACTTCATTTTTGTTATGGCGATGCTATAATTATGTTAGGCCCATATAGACATATATGCGCAGCATTTTTTTTATGAATAATGAAACTGAAACCGTTGCTATTTTTAGATACCACAGGGTACCTTATTACTGGATTACCGTCCAACCCTACTGCAGACTCTCAGGTGAGCTCTGATGTCACAGTGAAATGTCTGGCTGGAAGTCGATAAACTGATTGTGATTCTAAAGTGATGACATGATTGATAAATGCTGGGAGCAGGAATATGAATATTATGCAGTGATCTAAAAATATTTTTTTCTTTACTGTTTGTTTTATTTGGTGAGATCCTTAATATTTCCAGATATGAAAATGTAAAATAACAACTTAAATAGTTAGAATTTAGGATGAAATGATAGAAAATTCGCTGCTATGGAAGCAAGAAGAACACAAGTGGTTTTTCCAGCATGCTGGCCTGGATCGTCCCACCTGTGTTACCTTACAGAAAAGGGGGACACAGTGAATCCTAAAATCACCACCAGGTAACCACTGGCATTAAAGTATCGGAGCAACAAGGATTGCCTACAGTTAGGTGGTCAGAATCAGATACCTGGTTGAAAGTGAAATGCTGTGAGCATCCCTGCATTATATACATGAAAACACTAAAGGCAGGCACTCCATGTTTTCAGTTAATCCAGCATCTTGATGGCCAATAGAATAAAGTTTATTACATTGTCATTTGAGCATGTTTGTACTAGTACCTGTGAAAACCACGAACCACCCACAGCGACTCCGCTGTCCAGTGTTGCCATACTGGCCTGGTTAAAATAATTTGGCCTAATTTTTGGACTTTTTGGATGGTTTCCCCTGATGAAAGTGAACTATTATCTCAGGGGCATTTATTGGTCTATATTCCAATAAATGGACTTTCCTTTCATACTAATACTATGATTGAGATTGACAGGGCACTGAATTCAGTCGGCTCAGCTTGACACATAATGACTGATGATCAGTGGCCATCAAAACTAATGTTGTAAAATAAGTTGAAACTTTTTTTTCCTATTCCTCTCTCTTTATTATTATTCTTATTCATTAAAATGCTGACAAACATATTTTGGGGAATATTTCATCTAATCAAACAAGTTAGCTTGCCTTACATTAGACTGTAATATTGTCAGTTAGCGTTACATTAAATTGGTGCATGTGTACATTTTACATCAGAGGTAAAGGCAACAACGAAACAGAAATTGAAATGTTTATAAGGAGGGGTGAATAAAAAAGATCACATAAAACAAAGTTTTTTTTTTCCTTCCATACATAATGTTCTGTTGAACACAATGTCTGATTTGCAGATAACAAAGAAATGAATTGTGGCTGATTTCTTCAATTATTTTCTTTGTGTCTTTAATGTAGCTTTACATTTTTTAAAAAAAATGGATCCAGTCAGACACTTTCATCTGCATCCTGTCTGTATTTTTAGGGTGTATTTCCACCACTCACCATCAGTCAGTGCATGTATTTCAATGAGTCTCTTTAGGGAAGTGTTTGAGCGTCTGGATGTGTATTTTTGCAACTGCCACCTCCCTCCTTCTCCCTCTCCCCCTCACGACCATAAACGCTCTCTCCACCCTACTTAGTTTCCATCTCTCTCTTCCTCCCTCTCTCTCTCTGATATACATAGCAATGACCCCTGTCTCAGTCATGCCGGCACCATGCTGTGAATTCCATCTAAGCAGAAAAACAAGTGGAGATTGTTATGCAAATGGCTATGTGGTGGGACTTGTGCAGGAGAAGAAAAATGGCGATGTTTGTATCCTTATGTGTGTATTGGGAGGTAGTGAGAGGCAAAATAAAAGAGGGAAGAAGGTACAGAAACAGAAAGAGCAAGAGCAAGGGGAAAAAGAAAACAATCAAAAGAGGGAACTAAAAAATGGAGGCAGCAGCAAACAAAATAAAGACACAGCAAATGCAGACAGAATACTATGATAGGATGCTGCTTTGAATGTATGTTTACAGGCGGGCGGTCCATACCTGCTGGATGTGTTTACCATGTAACTGATCAGCCAGCAAGAATTTTCAGTGAGAGAGAGAGAGAGAGAGAGAGAGAGAGAGAGAGAGAGAGAGAGAGAGAGAGAGAGAGAGAGAATGTGTGTGTGTGTGTGTGTGTGTGTGTGTGTGTGTGTGTGTGTGTGTGTGTGTGTGTGCGTGTGTGTGTGTGTGTGTGTGTGTGTATGCATCATGCAAATGAATGTCTTTTTGTGTGAGTGTTTGTATATTTTTGCATCATATATCTATATCTGTCTGTGTATGTCTCTGGAAATGCTGACTCTCTTTGTTTCGCTTGCTGTCAACATCTGCACTGACATACACACACGCACACACACACACACATACACATACACATACATGCAAATACACATGCACACACACAGCATGAAGAGCTGGGAGGTAATGAAGGGAAATAGCAGGTCAGTTACTGTTTAATTGTCATTGCACTTCATTGGGAACACATCAATCCAGCAAAGCTTCACTGAGCAGAAAACAATGGCTTCACACACACACACACACACACACACGCACACACACACACACACACGGACACACATACATAAATGCATTAAAATTGAAAGGCCCTACATGGAAAGATTAAATCCATGATTATGTATGAATTTGTCAAGTCTTTTTCCGTAAAATATGTTTCTATACTAATTTGCTGTGTGAATTGTTGGGCTCTTGCTCCTCACATGTTGTTAGGTTCTGACAAAATGCTTGATGATTAAGGTTTAGGAGAGATTTAGGTTGAATATAAAAATACAAAACAAAATGGCAAGCTTACCTGAACTCCTAAATGTATATTTCAGCAGTGGAGGAAATAAGCTTATTTGTCTCATTTGTAATAAGTGGACATTTTGAATCTCATGTCAGTGCATGAGTGCAATGAAATAGTTGTTTTTAACCTTGTTAACATGTCAGAAGACATATAGCATTATGAGTAAATTAAGTCAATACCATGGCTGAGCATTTCCATCTTGGAGCAACAGTGTACCAGTGACAGTCTGAAAAACATAGACTCAGACAGACAGGGTTTCATCCACTACACATCTAAGTAACCAATCCTGTCAATCTGCAGGACGGGCTTTTTCTGAGGGGTATCAGAGGAGAAGCCAGGGGTAGCAACATATGTCATTTTGCAAGAAAGGTTTCACTATTTTCAAAATGATGCCAGAGACGTGTTCTGGTGTTTGGAGAAATGGCGAGCCTTCATGTATCACAAAAGGATCGAAATATCTGAGACAGAGAAAAAAATTGTACTCAAAAACAGATTTGTTTTTCCCAACAATTGATATTCAAATCCAACACAGTGAGTATGAACCAAGGTGTTGGTCATCGAGTCAGTATATTAGTCTCCTGTTTTACCCAATGACAGATTTGTCCGAACAAATCTGTGGAGCACTTGATTCTGTTAGCCAATGTTCATCAAGTCATGAGATGACTCATATCAAATGCTGACAGGACATTTTATATGGCTTGGGAGTGTTGATGAAGAAAGTTCATGCTGCAGGCGAGGGGGTGGGTGAAGATAGAGGTGGGGACTGCTTGGATCCACGCATACTACATGAAGGCAAAGTTGCAGTTATCTAAGCTAATGTAAGACAAGACGGGACTTTATCATGGAGGAAATTTCTACATTTGTCATTTTCATTAACGTTGATGAAACTTTTTAGGGGTTTAATCAAAACATGGAGAGTAAATGTAAGAATTAGAGATTTAAGAATGAAAATGAAATATCTGATCCATAATAATAAAAAATGTAAACAATGCTACTCTTTGAGATGGGGTTTAAATATGTATGAGTATGTACTGTATGGGCTGCACGGTGGCGCAGCAGGTAGTGCGCGTGCCTCACAGCAAGAAGGTTGCCGGTTCGATCCCCGGGTCAGGCGGGGCCTTTCTGTGTGAAGTTTGCATGTTCTTCCCGTGCATGCGTGGGTTCTCTCCGGGTACTCCGGCTTCCTCCCACAGACCAAAAACATGCTCATTAGGTTAATTGATGACTCTAAATTGTCCGTAGGTGTGAGTGTGAGTGTGAATGTTTGTTTGTCATTACATGTGGCCCTGCAATCGGCTGGCAACCGGTTCAGGGTGTACCCCGCCTCTCGCCCATTGTAGCTGGGATAGGCTCCAGCCCCCCGCAACCCCGAAAGGGATAGGCGGTATAGATAATGGATGGATGGATGGATGTACTGTATGTGAGTGTATGCATCCGCGTTAATGTGTGTGTATCCGCGGCCCATAACTTAAACTTTTCTCTGACTCTTACTGTTTCTCAGTTACTCTCTCTCAAACTTGTCACGGACAATCACACACACTTGCTCACACTGTGTCTTCCACTTTGGCTGTGTTTATCTCTCGCACACAAACACGCTGTCGTCTCGCCCTCTCTGTCACTGCTTCTCTCTCAGCCTCTCTCTTTCCTCCCTCTCCCTTGCTTGCAGACGCGCTTGCAAACACGCACGCTTGATCGTTATCCAACAGTGTCATCAATTATTAGGTCTGGTGTGTGAAACCCTGGTGCAACTTGCCACCACACTTCGTGTGTATTGCTATTCATAGTGGACACTGATCTCACGCACTTTTTTTTTGTTTTCGGTTGCTTTGTCTTGAATGAAGGTTGCATCAGTTTACATCAGCAACAGACACAGTAGCAAGCTGGACCCCCCAAACCCCCCACCCTCCCCAGCTGTGAGGGCAGCGCCAACGTAAAGAGAGCCACAGAACAGACTACAGATCACATCACCTCAAATTTATTGACTTTGTATTTCTTATCTCCAGATGTAGGAATTGGTTTGGCTGATAACACCTTTTAACCTCACGTGAACCAGGGAGAAGGGGGAAGCAGACCGTATAGAGAGTTTGTGCTAGTTTAGGGTTGTAAACATATCTTAATTAAAGATAAAATAACATTACAATATGTGGCCCAAAGTAGCAGCAATAAATCATATTTAACTCTATAAAATGTGTTCATGCATGTTCAAATATAAAAAAAAAAAAAAGGGAAAAGACTGAACCATCAGAAATCAGATCAATAGAATTTTGTGACAAAAGATAAAAGAATTTTGAGAAAATAGAAAATTCTAACAAAAATAGATAAACATATGTTTTCAAGAAAAGGTATTGTGTATGTGTATTCTTTGCATTTGACACTTAATGCTCATGATAAGAAAAGGTCCCCCAAATAACTACATACATGAAACAAACGTACACATATATAAAAGCAGATATGACTGTCACAGCCTGGGAGACACGAGTCCGCTCAATAATAAATCAAATTAATTTTATTTATGCAACCCAATAAGTAGGTCAAGTCTTTGTGAAGGCTCACCCGTCTGGCTTCCTGTACCGCTATGCTGTTCCCCTCGTGCCGGAGCCAGGGGTGCATCATGAGCAACCGGCTGCCCGTGACAGGTGGGGGTGACAAAAGGCACACAAGGGCTGCTCTCTCAGGTTAAGCTCTCGCTTGCAATGCAACCTCAACATCTCCTCATGTTCTCCACACTTTAATTTATTTTTATTTTTTTTATATTCATATTAATATTTCATATTTTATATATGTACCTTACACCACGGACTGCATATCTCCACAAGACAATAATTAAATGAATAAGTTTGGCTTCTCAGACTTTTGTGTGCGTGAACTCCCTTTTGTCACAAGCCTGAGCCAAGTTTGTGACATTTCATTAACAAACCTTAACATTTCATAAACAAAAGATAAACCAAAGAGCCATATCTTAATGACTGTTACTCTAGTGTTATATACACCAGGTACACTCACCTCCAGGTACACCCACGCACACAGAATGCACACACCTAGAAGACTGAAAAGGCCGATGGCCAGTGACTCCCAAAATTCTATATATGACCATTGGAGAGTACCAGCGAAAAGTGTACCAGACGTTTGTCGCCATGTGGGTAACATTGTGAAACGGTCGCAGTTTGCTATGAGTTAAACTCTGATGTTACGCATGTTATGTAACCTGAGCAGGTTATGTAAGTTTAAAAAAGTCAACGTTGACTGACGGTTTCACAGGGGACACGAACAGCAGTCTCCTGCGTGAAAGTCTTGTGAGCCATCCTTCCACTCCACTTTCTTCAAAATGAGGACTTTCTTGCTCTTTATATTACAATTTTTCTGGTGAGGACGGGCTGATAATGCAAATTGACATACATGTGATTGTGAGTGGGTACCATGTTAAACAAATTAAAAGTAAAAGTAAGCATGGGAATTACAATACCGAACAGCTGAAGAGTTTACAGTAGCTGTACTATTGGAGTTGCAGCTGTAAAATCAAGTTCTGGCTGTATGAAAAGATGATTTTATGCAGTGGTGGAGTGAAAGTACTCTGATCTCCTACTCAAATATAAGTAACCACACTGCAGTGTAAAACTAAGTGTTGAACATTGAACAGTAACAGTACAGTATTTGAGTAAATGTATGTGCTACCTTCCACCTCAATGTTGGCTGCCATTTGAGAGCCAGATGTAAGATAGAAATATTGAAAACAACAGTGTTAATTATGACACTTGTAATAGCTTCTACCTCTATCACTAATAATAGCAATAAGAAGAAAAGGGGAATCAGATAAACGTGTTAGCAGAGGAATAAAATATTTCCAACAATGTAATGAACACAGTGGCTTGTGTTGTACTGCTGGAGAAAAAAAAAAGTTCTATTTCCATTTTCAACCCCCACCAAATTCCCATCATAATTATGTCAATATCCCTCCAAATGCAAACACTTCCAATCCTGACAGAAAGTAATATGGTGAAAGGCCATTAAAAATGAGCCCCCCCATCCACAGACACACACGCTCGCACATACATATGCACACCAATCACCTTCCAACTTGCCCCCGCCCTCCACCCAATAAAACTTTTGGCAGGCTTGAGCTGTTGTAATTGGCAGCCGGCTTGCCGTGCCGATAGACTCCTCAGTCCTACGGGTCAAGAGTAATTTACTGAGCTGCAAAACGCCACTAGTTTCTCTCTCTTTCTACCCAGTCCAATCCCCTCACCCTCCACCTCCTCCTCTCGCTCTGTTTTCCCCCCAGCATCCATATTGGAATTCCCATCCAGGCTGTATTACAAGCCGAGATGATGGCTTAATCCCTTGTTAATTAGGGACAACATCTCCAGCAGCTGAGGCTAAAGCGAAGAGTGGCAGAGGCTCCAGAGACACAAGGGCTCTGGCCGAGCTTGCAGCCCGGCCAGGAGAGCCTTGCTAGGGCTCAGAGAGCTGGCGAGGGATGGGGTTAAGGAGGAGGAGGTGGGGGAGCTTGGATGTTGCACTGGTGGAGGATTGAAAGGGGCTGCTGCCTAATCCCCTGTTGATGGCTCTTCTAGGCTAATGGAGCCTGGACAACTGGGCAACCGGATGCTCCTGTTGGCCCACTCCGCTCCACTTCAGCTGGGTCAGGAGGAGTGTGCTTTCACTGGTTGTTTACTGGAGAGTTTTGTTAGAGGCCCCCACCTTTCATTTGGCTGCAAGCAAAATGCCTTTTTTTGTGCCTTGTTTGACCGTACTCAGGTTGTCAGATTTTACAAGGTGGTCTGCATCTGTGTGTGTGTGTGTGTGTGTGTGTGTATGCATTTATATGAATATTTGTTCATCACCTCATCTGTTTTTCTTGACAGCTATGGATCATATTTCCCATGGTACGTGCAAAGCAAAGACTCAGTTGCACTCAGACAAACAAACAAACTTAATCCCAGCCATAACCGTCTCTACACTGTGTTTTATGTGTGTGTGTGTGTGTGTGTGTGTGTGTGTGTGTGTGTGTGTGTGTGTGTGTGTGTGTGTGTGTAAAATTGTCTTGTGTAAAAACTGTGTGAGGAAGAATTTGCAGGTAAATGGAGGGAGAAGCAGCAGGGGAAAAAGGGAGGGTATGGTTGAGACTCAGCAGCATGAAAAATGAGGGGTAAAAAGGTGGATGAAAAGTGCATCTTCTTAGGTTTCCCTCTCAGGTGGCAACAAAAGCCCATTTATTTGGGCCCACATTTCCACTAGCTAAGTGTTGGAGTGTGGTGTTAGCAGAGTGCATTATAAATACAGCCAGGCTTGTCACTGTCCCCTCCAACCCCCCCACAACCACTACCCCCTCCCATCCTCCCCACAACCCCCCGGAAGGCCCAGACTCCTGGGGAGTTCCAAACACTAGGTAATTATCCACCATCATACCGCCTGCTGCTTCACTACCTGTGTATCCAGCACCACTAGAGAGAGGGATAGATGGAGGGGTGGAGGGGAAGAGGTGCGGAGGGATGGATGGAAATGGAGAGGGATCAAGGTAGAAGGACAGAGAATGTGTGTGATTGTATGTGTGTGTATGGCACGGTAAAGCCGAGGAGAGAAGGAAAACATGGAAATGGTGCGAGAGATGACTGAGATGGATGAAAAAGACATTTTTGATGTCCTGTTTAAAGGAACAGCACACACACTTTCTGATGAGACTCGTCTAAAAGAGTTAATACGTGTACATTACATGGACATACAGAGACATCAACCAATCAGGAAACATATGCCATATTGACCAAAATGGAAAGGTTGACCTGCCATTAACTACAATCAGTGGAAGGTGTGAAACTGAAATGATGATAAATATTGGCAGCTGAAAATCAGAATTTTACTTCACAATATTTAAGAAGAAAATGTACTTTTGACCCCCTACATTAATTTAACAGCTATAATTACCTGTTACTTTTCAGAGTAATCATCAGTTTTTAAAATATGGCGGATCTGTTGTACATTTAACTTCCCACCAGTATATGAAGTTAGAATTAGCACTTCTTAGACCAGCAATTCGCTTCACACCCTAAATATATCAGAATACAACATTCTGGGCACTTTCCTGCAAGCCTGATGCATTTTGCTGATAATACTTTTAACTGATAACATAATTACGTAAGAGTTTAAAAACAGGACTTTTATTCATGCAAATTAATTATGCAAACCTTTGTGGAGGTTAGAATACAATGAAATCTTGCATCTGATGAGGAAACTCCCTTAAACTCATCAGTAAGTTTAGATATTTTTGCTCACACTGCATTTCTGTCACAAATTCCATCTCAGTCCTCAGCCCCCCCTTCAGCCACAGTCTCTGCATCGCTCTCTCTGTCCCTGCCTCCAACCCCTGCTCATCACTGAGCCCACGCACGTCTCTCCAGCTCCTGCCATCCTCGAGCTGTCCACCAGATGCCCTCGAACTTTTCCTCCAGTCTCCCTCCCACTTCTAGTCGCTCCCTCCTTCCCTGCAGTCACCTGACATCCCCTCCCATCTACACACCTGTGCCCACTTTACTCATAAGCTCTGCACCACTTTGCCAGCCTTTCTTCCCCAGTCAGTGTCAGATTGTTAATTTTCGTACATTTTCTGGCCATATGTTCTTGCTTTTGAGCCACCTGTACTTTCCTGTCTACCTGCTCACCTGCCTACCTGCACTGGAAAACAGAAACCTTTAGCCTGGAACCAGCATCTGCCTGCTTGTAGCTCTTGCATCCTCACTGCTATAACAAACCCATGAACCGATGTTCTGCTCGTGCTCTGCATTTGGGTCCTTCCCCTGCTGCCTCACCACCTTGACAGTTTCCAAGGTCAATAATGAACTTGATGTATGTGCAGGCCTTCATTTTGTATTTTGATACTGTGTTCATTGCTGTGCACAAAGCAGTGCTGTCATGCCAATTGATACTGATAGTTTTGTACTGAAGATGCTGGTATCCAATACTTTGCTTATATTCAGTATCTTAAAATTTCACTGTGTTGGTGTGCCAGAAAGTTACTCAGTGTTTCTGGCAGATTTTACTCTAGTCAAGGAGAAAAATTCTCTAAGACAACATTCAGAGTGTTGTGGCTCGACACTGACTGTGAGCTTGTGGAAAGATATTTAATACCCTTGTTGGCCCCTATATCCCCTGGACCAGTTCTCTGAGGCAACAGGCTTTGTAGCTTCCCTCATCTAAATGGGGAAGTTTAGATTCCTTCCAACGAAAAACACGTTTGATCCATAAAAAGGAGGCTTTTGGACATAAATGACAAAGCATTATAGGGATGCACATGTTTATTTATTGTTGCATATGTATTTGTGTATGATTACATGAAACCTGTTTCTGCTTTTTACAAGCATATGCTGGGCGGCTCTTAAACCAAGAACACACTGTGAAAACGAATAGAAAGTGATTGAGGGAGAGAGAGAAAAAAAAAGCTCTCTGGCCTTGTGGTCCACCCTGTTAAAGTGTCTTTATTAGGAGTCAGGGACTGATCACACTGCTAAGTGACCTGCCAAGGTCACGGAGAAGGGCAGCCGTGGTAATTAGTATGCTCTTTGATGCAGCAGGGCCGCATTTGGCTTCAGCGACATTAGTATGCTTCACTGTTGGGCTAAGGGGTTACGCTAAGCTACACTAGCCATTAGTATGCTCACTTCTCAGTTGAAGATGCAGTGCTAGGCTGCGTTCATCATTAGTCTGCCCCATTCAGGGATGGAGTGGCTAGTGAATACAGCTAAGCCCACTTTGACACTTTTATTTTGTCTAGGTTTACATTTAAAGACTGCCATCTGCTCAGACTAATTCAAATGACAAGCACTATCAAACTAATGCAAGTTAAATCTATCTTTTGGGCCACCTCTGCTGCAAGAGGAGGAATATGCCTTCTGGTAACTCTAAAGCTGTCTTACCTGCATGTTGTGTGTTCTTGGGTCACTTGCTAACATTAGCCAGTTCTAACACCTACATTCAGGAATCGCCTGTTTTTTGTTCAGAGGGGGGCATGGGGCATCCTTCCCTGGAGGTGGGGGTGGGGGGAGGGGAATGACACAATTTGACTATTCAAGGTTTGGAGGAATAATTGTAAAACTTCACTAAATCAGTTTTTGTGGCACAGCAATCTCCCACTCTATACTAAATGCAGTATATTAGAGACTTTCATGTCAATTATTTGCACTGTTTTGGTTCCTGAAAGTGACACTTATTCACCCACTTCTACACTAGCTTCTATACTGCTGCCACTTTTCCGGAAAAAGAGCTGAAGCCTGTCTGCTTCACTCACACACACACACACACACACACACACACACACACACACACACACACACACACACACACACACACAAAAATAAATAAAAAATAAGGGGCATAAATTCCCATAAAAAGACTGTAGCCACAATGCAGATTAATTTAGAGAGCATAGATAATAAAGCCACAGATGAAAGGAACCTGCCATCAAGGTAATAGCTGCATAGGAAGCAGCATATGTACAGATGAGATTGTGCTGACCTCACAGTGTCTGCTCCATTGCCAATAAAAGCTGAGACTGAGCAGTGGTAACCAATTTTCCAAACTGCTCAGTCTCCTTCAAAGAGCCATCATCACCAGTCGCCGAAGTACCACACCTACACACACTGATATAACTAGAGAGGTGGGGTCATGATTAGCTAGTGAGCCAGAAGGCCAGAACCAGACTGATGGATGGCTCCTAACTTAAGCTGGTACTAGCCGACTAGCCTACCTTGCAAAGCAGAGTATGCTTATATTATAAATGCAATTAGGCGTGTATAATGAATTCACACATTTGAAAAAGAGATTGATGCTCTACTAATGCCTTCAGCAACATATCATTAAGATGTAGCCTACGTCTCCTCTGGCACTGATGTGCATATGAGTGAGTGCTGTGTGCATGCCGACCAGCTGTTTTGAACTGATTTCATCCTGCAACTTTTACAACAAGCCACTACCATAGGGAAAGGGTGTGTGCAACTTTTTGAGTTATGATCTATGACATAATTAAAAAATATGCTTGACCTTTGATATAAAATGATCATAACTACTGTGCATATTCTAAAAAGATAGTGAAAAAAGTAAAAGTCTTTTGCTCCATAACTGCTTGGTCTAAATAGGAAATAGTTTGCTCGCACATTGGCCATGCAACGTGACATGTTATATTTAAACCATTATGTAAACCTTGTATGTTTACACATTTCGAACACAAAATATTCACTCATGAAGGCTTTAGTTAGTGGAAGGCACCTAAGGACTGACAGAGTACAGATGAAATACTGCTGAGTAATCAGGAATGTCATCACTTTTTAGAAAGTAACTGACTGATCGTATTTTTCCAGCCACTTGCTCATTAAATGACAATAGTGTCGTAAGTAAAAGCAGAAACCTATTTTTCATTCTGAGAGAATTTTTTTTATGTCCATTGTATCAGTGTTGGCTGGAGCATGTACGCTGCTGAGCCCTCCCTACCCTCAGTGTGCCCTTCCTCTGCAAGCCAAAGCTGGCTTTGTGGGCGCTCGCCATTAATATGCACCTTGTCAGCAGGCTAGTGCCAGGCTACACTGGCAATTTTTTCTGTCACAATCACATTAGCCCTGCTGATGAGGCCTGAGCTCTGTGACCTCCTCGGGCCCAGTGGCTTCACAGCCCCAGAAATGACAAAAGAAGATCTGAGAGCTGGGGTCTTCAGGGACAGTGGGGGCTCACATACTGATTTCTGATTATGTCAGCTCTCTCTCTGGAAGTAAATGAGACGAGGTGTTGACTGCAATATGTGAAACAGATGCCTCCAGGAAGGGACATGTGAACTTGGCGTTGATGTCTAGCAAAGACAAAGGACTCGTATGATGTGCATGTGTGTGTGCGTGTGTGTATTTTACCATTGTGATACTTTTATTTAGTCCCTGCAACTAGCGTACGTGTCACGATTAGACATTGGCAGTCAGCTCATCCCTCCCAGATCCCTCCAGACCATCCCTCCCTTCCCTCCTCTCTCTCCCCTCACCTCTTGTCCACATTTGTCTGATTTAGTGTGATCAGATCTGAGAGCCGACGCCTGCTGCTGTTGTTAATGCACCGTGGGTTCCACATAATAGCAGCTCACACTGTCTACTCCTACTCTGCCGTGGGGGACCATGAATCAGGTGGCAACTGAGGAAAAAAGAGGTGGGAAATTAGACATGCAGCATACCAATATTTACAGTCCCAATATACGCGATGGAGGTAGCCCCTCGATTAATGTTTCGTATCATCTAGTCCATTCCTCCACCCAGACCCATCCTGCGTGCACAGAATCAGCTGAAATATATATCGAGCAGATTTGTGAAACAAGACTTTACCGCTAGGGAGTTATCCGAAAGACTGACTGACCTGCAGATTTGATATGGGTCAGTGAGGGTTCACTGGGAAAGCGGAGCATGGAGGAACATGGTAAAGAAATCACAATCAGATTGCACAATTACACTCCGGATGACTGCAGATCAGGTGGCAGCTGAATGGTCCCGATGAAGGAGGGGAAATGAGAGAGCAGAAGCATGAAGTTCATGTCCTGTAATTTTCAGACGTGTTAAAAGTGATGCCTTGACAGTTTGAATTTTTTTTCCTTCACCAGGCAGATATCACATTGTGGAAGAAAAATTGTTGGCACTGATACTTATTAGTACTTAACTGAAAAATCAGCTTGTTAGGATTCTGACCTTTGTCTCCATAATTTGACAAGTGCCAAATGTAGAGGGGAGAAAAACAGACAAAATTTCATTGTGCCAAGATATCACCTGAAGACATGTCGCTGAATATCCTCACTCCTTTGTTTGCTCTGCACAGATCTGGATATGCATTATTTTTTAATCTGTATTTTAAACCAGTGAAAAGTTTGTAGTATCTAATTTTAGAATACATACACATACATACAGTACATACAGTACATACATACATACATACATACATACATACATACATATAAATATATAAAGGAGAACTGCATCTAATACTGCTCACTGAGGTCAATTATTACATATTTCTCTTTTAAAGGATTTCATGGTGATGTGTTTGGTGACAGTTCAGACCAGGGATTTTGGATAAAGGACATGTGTTTTCCTATTTCAATTTGCCAGTACAGTCACACAAATATGGCTAAAAGCAATTAAATGATTTTGGAAAATCCAAGCTAATCCATAGCCACTTTGAGGCCACTGGAAAATGATTCTTCGTCCTTCCTGCAAGAAACAATGTCAACAATTAGAGGGAGGAGTCCTCTTAGACACACAGCAGGCCTCATAGTTGGTGAGTAATTTTTTTCAAGAGTTTTTTTTAAGAGCTTCTGTTATAATGTGGTGCTGCTGTGACAGCGATGACAAGGCAACACCACTCATGACAGGCGAACAAGCTCTGATTTGTTGATTTCCAGATCAAAAGTGAAATTTGTGCTAAATTTGAAGACTTTTTTTTACGGCTTTATAAGGTTTTTGGTTATATAGGTTATGCCCATTTCCAATCACTGTTGAAATTGTAGTCAGGACCTGCTTCACAGTGAATACATAGTTGTTGCAATGCTGATGAAACCAGTGTTACATAAAGGAGAACCTAGACATCTAAAAAACATTCAGTTTTTACCCAGTTTGAAGCAAGATGTTATGGTTTTGTTTTTGTTTTTTTTTGTTTTTTTTTTTACCTGTAATTGTAAAATTTGTGCGTAGTGGAAATACATTTGTAATCCAAATCTATGGCCAGTCACAGCAGGATTTTAATCAGAAACATTTTAGAGCAAAATGAATTCACACCAGTGGAATGAAAGTAAGTTTACACAAATGTTTTGTTTCCAGTTCAACTTTTGTGACCAAAAATGGTTTGGCATGGTTTTCAGACAGTTGTGAGACAGAGTTGTTGGTAATACCATGTTTCTCCTGAATGAACTGTGTGGCTTATCGCCTGTCCTAGCTAGAATGTTTGCTGACACTGACAGTTAGCTTTGTGACTGACCAGCATTAGCATGTTCCCAGCTGGCTAGTGTGTCAGCTCCCCAGAAAGAGAAGTTCGTCAAAAACCTCTGCCAGTTTGCCGAGCATCCAGGACCTGCTGTTTCTGAAGTTTCAAAAAGACTTGCAAGACTTTCCCTCAGTCTTATAATCTGTTTGGAGATACAGTACATGGTTTGTCATCCCAACGCAGTGTCGTAACACGTTCTGCTGTGGCCTAATCGTGTGCCTCTGCCCTCTGTCTTTTGTGGCTCAGTCTTTCTCTATTCTCCTCCTCTCTGTCTTAGCTCACTTTATCTCTCTTTTCTTCCCAGCAGCTGGCTTGAATACTGATGGAGCTCTCTCTGGATCTGATTAAACCCCGCTCGGCAGAATCAGACAGTAGACATAAATATCTGGGGGCATCTGAGAGAGAGATGAGTCGGTTAAAGACGCCCAAGCATAGATCGGGTTTCTACCCCTGATGAAAATCGATGCGACTTGACCGGTCACAGAGTGACTCAACATGTCAGCTCTAAAGAGACCGGTCATTATATCATTAGAACTAATTTCATCTTCCTCTACTTGTGTCTCCATTGTTAGTCAGTCGTTATTGAGGATGTGCATCCATTGTCATCATTTTTAACAAGTTTCAAACACTAATGCAGCAGGCTTTAATGACCAAAGTGAGTTCTTTTTGTGTGTGTGTACAGATTACTGTTCTATTTTTCACTTATGGCGCATTTCCATTACACAGTTCCAGCTCTACTCGACTCGGTTCTACTCTACTCTACTTGGTTTGGTTGAGTTTCCATTACAATTGAGTACTTCATAGTACCTCCTCAACGTAGGCGGGGTCGTCATACCACGGCTGCGCAAAACTGCCATGACGTCAATTTGACGCGACGCAAACAGAGCCGACAAACAATGGAGGACATCTAGGCAATGTTATATTCTTTCATCTGCCACCAAACCCAGAAAAGTCTGGACCTTGTCGACGGACCACGGTGATATTTTATGAGCAGCTATTTCCCTCGAGTGAGAATAAAGAATAAAGTCAGCGGTTGCTGTAGCCCGGCGTTACAATGGAGGGGGCGGGATTGTTTTTTCGGTGTTGGACGTCGCAGACCAGTGACGACACTCTCTGGCCAATCAGTGGCCGACGGGCTGTTGACATCACACATATAGTATCGCTTCTACTTGCTTGGAACCTCGCCAGAGCAGGCACTAAAAATAGTACCGGGTACCAGGTACTATCCCTAATGGAAACACAAAACAACCGAGTAGAGTAGAGTCGAGTCGAGCCGCGCTAGTGGAAATGTGGCATTACATACAGGAAGTTAGGATGTTGGTAGGTTATCATGCTACCATGTACTTATGTACGTATCACAAATGTTATCAATTTTAGCAAGCGTTTAAAAATGTCCAACATCAAGAAAAGAACTGCCAAGGAGCCGTAATCATAGAAATTGTTATGTTGCCAGTAGGAGTTCTCCTAAATGGCACTCAAAGTTGTGGTATTAGGCTTCCTAATACGTCTTTACAAAGCAACTAAAAAAATACTGATGACTGGAGAAAACTCTTGTGCTAAAAGAAGGGATAGGATTGACCTTGTGAGTTGAACTTACCCACCATGCTGAGGTATACACTCTTTGATTATTGAATGTCCACTTTATGAACTATCCAACAAAGTGGGGTCTGCAGATGGCTCAGAAGTCTATCAGCATTGTAGACTTGCTAAAGTCATAGCAATATCTTTTCTACAAAAGCAGATTTTTAAAAGTATCTAAAAAATCTTATGAAATTGTTATCAGCAAACTGAACCATATTCTTGTTCACCAGATCCCCAAGTACCTGCAATGGTTTTCAAGTTGTTTTATTTGCGATAGCAAAATCAATTCCCAATATGTGTTATGGCTGGTAAATGATGGACAGTGGATTTTATTTCAACTTCAAACAGCTTTTTCTGACACTGTGTTTCGGACCCATCAAAATGTGCTGACAGTTCTGGGCTCTGAGCAGAAGTCCTGATGAAGCAGATTATACTCTTAATACGAATTTTCTTTTATTTTTTAATGTAACCTTTGTTTCATAGTCAGAAATATTCACTATTGTCTTTAAAGACTCATGATTCATTGTGAATGGGACCTGGCGCTGTAGCATGGCGCTACCCACTACAAAACTACAAAGACACCGAGCAAAAGTTGAGAAAAGATCAGCTTTATGCAAATATACTCTGACGCAATGTGAACAACAATCTAGCGAGAGCCAATCACACTCGATTTAAGTCTCAGCTCGGGGCTGTTTACTATTCTACTCCACAAGAGGATTAAGAGATGCTTCCAGCGCAGATACTGGACAGCAATGCTGATTAGTCTTGCCAACTCGGGCATCACTGTTGTCTTAAAACCGTTTCAACAAGGTACATTAAAAAAAGGCTGCAAACAAAGCTGTTC
This sequence comes from Chaetodon trifascialis, assembly GCF_039877785.1. Classification (NCBI taxonomy): domain Eukaryota; kingdom Metazoa; phylum Chordata; class Actinopteri; order Chaetodontiformes; family Chaetodontidae; genus Chaetodon; species Chaetodon trifascialis. The sequence goes on from NC_092068.1 coordinate 5,041,705, forward strand.
TGTACTTCAACACAACTTCCATGTGTGTAGCACGGCAGCTACGTCAGAAAACAACTGTCCTATTGAAAGCAAAGCTAATTTTAGTCAATGGACACTTGTGACTGGGGCCAAACACAAAAAAACTTGCATCCATGTGAGTTGATCATTTTTCAACTTGAGTGAAAATGTGACAGGCCTAACATGAAGAAGAAGAAATGTTCATTTGGAAATACGGCCTTAGATTTTGACATATCAGTGCCTTTGCACCTCGTACATGGAGGAAAATGGAATTTCATTTGTGATGCCTACAGCATTGAAAAATTCATAATTTTAATAAATTGACCAAAATATCTTTTTTCAGAAACAGTGTCCCTTCTCCCAATGATCCACAGACTTCCTCATGAACAGTGTAGCTCCAATAAAAACTGCGGTGTTTACCTCACTTTTCTTTCTTTTTTTTTTCTTTTCCCACTGAGCTGAGCCTTTAAGACACTGTATGAAAATGGAATGATGCCATGTCTCTTGTAGGTCTGTGGTTTCTTTACTGAGAAATGTCACCCAAATGCAAAAAAAATGTCCATCAAGTCGTTCATATTCTACAATATGTTTTCCTTATTGAGCCAATAGGGGAGATAATGCAACTGTTTCATGTTGTTGAGTAATTCTAAGATCTCAGGCCAGCTCTCACTTTCTGGCACGGTGACATGCAAAGCTCCCTCTCTTGTAGCAATGTTCAGATATCTCCACTAGAGGCTTCCTGTTAACTGTAACACATACACTTTCCTGTGGCCACACACACTCTTCATACACTCCCTCATGCTGTTCTCCTCAAACATACTCCTACAGAACAGGGACCAGGGTGGATTGCTATTTGGCGTTGCAGGGCATTAGCCGCTGATGTCTTAACACTTGTAAATGAACCCTCCGCCCCTCCTAATCTGTCACTTTAATGCACTATAGATTTTATTTCAGCCTCTGTAGTATCACATTCTCAATAATAATCATCAAGCCGACGCTGTTGTCCCCTCCTGCAGAAATTAAATCTTGCCGCTGAGTGCACAACTAATAAAAGATGTTGCCCGAGGAAATAAAAAAATAAATATGATGAATCATAAGCAGCAGGGATTTGTATTCAGATGCGAAAGACAATTACACAAAGAGTTTGAATTTATCAGCCGCTTCGCCTCTCAAAGGCTCAATAACGGGCCACCACCGCCGGGCGCTGCAAGCTGCATGCTCTCTCTCTCTCTCTCTCTCTCTCTCTCTCTCTCTCTCTCTCTCTCTCTCTCTCTCTCTCTCTCACACACACACACACACACATACGTACTTAGACCACCTTTGGGGTCGAATGGAAAAACACGCCACTTTTGGGGACACCCACATTTTTGCTGTTCTGTCATGGTTTAGAGAGAAGATGCCATCATTTTCAGATGTGGAAGGATGCCCACAATACAAAAATCACTTGTTTTTTTTGATTAAAGCTTCTTTTTTCCAGTATGATTTTTTACCTTGAGATTGGGGACAAATGATATTTTAGCAACCTTTGGGGACTTGGGCTATACACAAACTCTGATAGAAGTCATCTTTGGGGTCGTTTCTTCCAAGGCAGAGATTCCACACCTTGAGATGTGTCTAGTCCCCCATTTAGGGGAGTCATTTGATTTGGAGGTTGGAGATTCTTGAAATTATGTCAATACTAACTGAATTAACACAAAACATGTGAGGACAGTTGAATATATTACAAGTAAATGTTCCAACCAATGAGAATGGGACCCACACACAGGTGCAGAACACAGGGAATAAAGTCTGAAGAGAATCACGTTTGTTGCAGCTTCACTGATCTTTTATTAACAAAAAGATCAATTATTACAAAAAAAAATGGAAACAGAAAGAGACACAGGGCTCTATTTTCGACTCCGCCACCGGCGCAGCGCAGGCTGCGCCATCGGCGCAGTAGTATTTTCGACCGGCGCAGGCAGGCGCACTTGGTATTTTGGTAAACCCAGGCGTTCAGAGGTGCGCCAGGATGGGCGTTGCGGTGCAGTAGGGGGGAGGTGTCGCCATAATGAGCCGGCGGATTGGAATTTTTGACCATTTTGGTCTGCGCCGGCAGCGTAAAAGTGCGCTGAAAGCTCACCACCTCAGACCTGGTCAACTCTGTGCGCCAGCAGCATAAGTGGAGTCATTCGCTCACCTCACAGTCAGGTTTCCACAGTGTCTGGCATTTCACTGCGATCAATAATTAGCAACAGCCGCAATTCAATGCAACTATCTGAGTCAGCACATACAGTCAGACCTAAATTTCTATATTTTGATCGGTATCTCACCTGACCACATCGAAAGCGCGTTCGGCATGCGTAATGGTCACTCAACCTGACCGAATGTACACAGGTGAAACAGAGATGTCTGGTGATCTGTGACTCAAATTGCCTGGTGACAAACGTGTATGCCACTTTCCCCGGTTCTAGCATCCCTGCAGTCTTTCAGGGGGGCACCCCTCTGGATGGGTGGCTGCTAGGTGATAATGGCTATCCACTGAAAATGTGGTTGATGTCGCCATATATCACACCGTCAACAAGGCGGCAGCATGGTTTTAACGGTGTTTTCAGCAGTGCTCGGTCAGTCATCGAATGCACACTGCGATCAATAATTAGCAACAGCCACGATTCAATGCAGCTATTTAAGTCAGCACATACAGTCAGACCTAAATGTAGATATTTTGATCAGTATCTCATCTGACCACATCGCACGCACGTTGGGCACACGTAATGTTCACTCGCCCTGACCGAATGTACACAGGTGAAACAGGGATGCGAACTAATCGATTAACGTCGCTGTGCCAACTAGAAACAGCCGTGGTGTCCTACAGAGCAGATATACTGCATCTATCTCAGAGCTCTGAGAGACAGAGAGAGACAGACACACGGAAAAAAACGTAAATGATGATCATTGTCCGCTATTACCCACGTCATTTCATTCCAAATACAAATGTTATCATTGTAATGCTTAACGTTATCTACAAAGATGGAGTACATCATTGCTTTGAGGAGGATGAGGAGGAGGCCGAGGATTTACCATCCAAGGACCTCATATTTAGACACCAGAATCAGAAATCCTTTATTTATCCCAGAGGGGAAATTGTTTTTGTTGCAGTGCTCCTTACAAGAATAGAATTAGAATAAAATTAGAAAATAGTAAATCGTAACTTCTGTTGTGTGTTTTCGTGGGGACATTCATGTGTTTGGACGGCTTTAACACTAACACATAATAACCTATCCATACTACTGGGGACACTCCACACTCATACACATACTATATGATCCAAACTGGGGACACTCATGTGTTTGGACTGCTTTAACACTGATACATAATCCTATCCATACTACTGGGGACACTCCACACTCATACACATACTATATGATCCAAACTGGGGACACTCATGTAGGGCTGGGCGATATGGCTGAAAACTCTATCACGATATAAGTGTTTTGTATTGGTCGATATCGATAATTATTGATATTTTTTATGACCTGTTTAAAATAAGGACCGGGAGAAAAATACATTCAGTTTAAACATTTTTATTTTAAATTGAACCTTCCTCTGATTATAATCCCCTCAGCTATCAAGGCAGAAAGGAAAGGAAATGTCAACACAACCATGGAAAACACTCAAATAATAAATGCAAAAAAAGAGTAAAAATGTAAACAGAGAAACCTGAGAACTTTTTCCTGCAGGTTTAGTGCAGAAAGTTCACAAGCTGATTCACCTTCTGGTGAATAAAATGTTTTCAGATATGTGCAGTGTTTTGTAAACACAGCAGAAACTGAGGTAGACTTGACATCAGTAACATACAAACAAACAAACAAACAAACAAACATGATGACAGCACAGTAACACTGACTGAACTATAAAACCAGCCTAGACATAAGAACAACTTCAGTCACTCTTCTTACTCTAAACATACATGAACTATTCAGTTATATTTTTATTATAAGAGCTGTTTATAACCTGGCTTCTCCTCAGAGCTCAGTGAAGCGTGTCTTTAGCTATATGATATGCCGCTGCCTCCGTTACGTCTTCGTGCCTTTTAGATGATTTGTCATCAGGCACTGAAGCAGATACCTCTGCATGGCGGTCAGCTGCTTGTGTGGTGGTGCTGCGGTTGTTGGACGTTTGTGCTCCAAAGAGTGAGCGCGGCTAAGGTGGTTAAACAAGTTTGTGGTATTACCGGTCTTAGTGGGGACGAAAGTCTTGCATAAGTTACAGACCACATTGGTCTGACTACGGTCCAACTTATAAAATCCAAAAAACTCCGTACTGGCGAGCTGACTTTCCCTGTTTTATCGACAGTTTCTTCGCTCACTGCAGCGCTCACTTTCTATTTCTCATCTCACTCCTTGCGGAGCAACAAACACGTGACAACGACACGGCGCAACCGAACTTGATAATGTTACATGATTGGCGTGTTAGCGTGTCTCTCTCACTGATTAGCGATTACTCCCTACGTTGCTCGGTTACCTGAGAGCGAGTGCCTTTGTTCATGCAACTAACCTTGCTTCAAAACTTCAGGTTTCTTCCGACGAAGAAAAAAAAATTATCGAATGTTTTATCGAACGCATTTTATATTGATATTGATGGCGTGTCTATCGCGAGACATATCGCTATTGTTCTATCGGCCCAGCCCTACACTCATGTGTTTGGACTGCTTTAACACTGATACATAATCCTATCCATACTACTGGGGACACTCCACACTCATACACATACTATATGATCCAAACTGGGGACACTCATGTGTTTGGACGGCTTTAACACTAATACATAATAACCTATCCATACTACTGGGGACACTCCACACTCATACACATACTATATGATCCAAACTGGGGACACTCATGTGTTTGGACGGCTTTAACACTAATACATAATAACCTATCCATACTACTGGGGACACTCCACACTCATACACATACTATATGATCCAAACTGGGGCCGTTTATCTGTTTGGACCATTAATATATGTAAGCAAGCCTATAATAACAAGTTAACACAGACTATCACTACCTGGCCAAGACAAACACACAGGACTAGCTTTGTATGTAGAGGAAGATACTACACACATGGTAAATAGTACTTTTGCAGTACTACAGGAGAGCGCAATGTAGGTTGGACTTGTACTCTCTTTTGTTTATTATGTGCAGAACATGATATTATTAGCAACACCTGTGCTCACCGTGCTTTGATGATATAAAGTCTGTATAGAATGGCTCATAGAATTAGTAGGTTCAGAGCACCGATTAACTTACCCACATCAAATATAAGCTTGCTGTAGTTAAAATATTCTGGTGTTAAATGCCCAATGTGATCAGAATACCTTGCTGTCTCTGTAGTTAACATGTGGGATTTGATAACTGTTAGCCTGGCGAAAATATTCAGTCAGCTTGACCTTAACTGTTTGGTCTAACAATTTACTATGATTTTACAGTTATTAAACCAATGTTCTTGTGATTGAATAATGTAATCTATCAAGCAAATTCAGAAATCTAATCATCACAAACTTTTGTGGCAGTAGAGTGCTGATCTCCAGGCATCTTGGAATTCAGGATTTTCCAAAATCAGTCAAATTACAGTTCTGACTCGGAAACTTGGAGAAAAAGTGTCTTGAATCCATTGTGAATCCATCGTAAATCAGTTTTCTGACATCACATTACAATGGTAGCACTCTTGGAGGAGCATATCTTAAATAGTAAATCAACAACTAAAAAGAATTCAAGTATATTTGCCCGTATTTATTTCTAGTTATGCATACTTTCATATAAGTAAAACCTTTTCTGTATGTAAACTGATATGCCACTAGTATGATTAGGAGGCTTGTAAAGATTATTTCTTTTCTCTGTTGTACATTTCAGTTAATACTGAAATGTACAACAGAGAAAAGAAAGTTTATGAAATTTCCCCTCCGGGGGACTAATAAAGGCTTTCTGATTCTGAAGGGGGTAGGATGTATTTGTAGACTACACAAACATCAGCCAATTTGTATTTGGCTAGTCAGTGGAATATGTTTCCTGTTATAAAAGGACCAGATAAGATGTATAATGGCAACTGTTCCCCTTCACATAGTTTTCTCTCCCTTTTTTGTTTTAAGGAAGCTAAAGCAAAACAAGAGGGAAAAAAAATCTAAATTGAAAAACACCTTGGCACCCATAGAGGTATTCAACCCCAATTTTTTTCAATAGCTTTACTATAAAATACACAACATACACAATAAAATTTAAGTCATTCAGTTGAAACAACAGACAAATAGAATAAAGTCAGTATCCCTAGCTAATATTATGTGCTAACTTTGTTGTTTGTGGTGAAATTCTTAATGAATAAGAGTAGTCTACTGGCGAAAGACATTTAAAAACAGACATTATTTATACAGCTATACTATACATGATGTATAGGATTGCATTTTGCTTGCTGATAACCTTAAAAGCAATAGCTTTGTTATATTTAACAAGGAGTGGAGACACACTTTTATCAGAAAATGTATCATCAAATTGGGGACATGTGCATGATGTAGTACCATACACTTCCACCAGGGGCAGTGTGCAGAATTATACACAGATTGAGTGGGGGTTGGGGGGGGGGCACACACTCTCACACACGAAATCTAAAAAAAGTCAGTTTTGGGGACAGTGGCGATTTTAAGACAGAAATGCATGTTGGAGCTTGTAGAATACGATTATAATGAAATCTAAATGGGGACGGTAATTTTTGTCCCCATTTGCAAAGCCGTCCCCAATCAACTGGTGTGTATTCTGAAAAATGTCCCCAATTTTTGGTTAAGTCAACGCACACACACACACACACACACACATATCACTCTCACGGACATCTGCGCAGACAGTGTACAAACACACTCATGCATATTATGCATAAAGCATCTAGGCATACACACATTTACTCTTGCACCCAGTGACACACACACACACACACACACACACACACACACACACACACACATGATCACACATGATCACACATAATCACACATGCTACCAAAGGGCTTCTTTATTTAAAACATGTGCCTGATGTTGACTAATATTACTTGAAAATCTTTCATTTCTTTAGGGCTGCTGTTGAGTGATCTTTCCAGAAAAACTAAAACACACATTTTTACCAGTAATCGATTTATGCCTATGCAATATGTGTCTGTATGTAGTATATGTACATTAATATTGTATTTGTGTGGGCCAGTATGTGTTATATGTTGTATGGCTGCTGTACTCAAGGTTTAATAATGTACCTTATTATACAGTATATCAGAATAATCAATTACAAGAAGAACATGGCTTCAAATACCCATTTTTGACTAAACGTTTCCTTATACTATGATCCCACAGGAAGTATATTCCAAAACTTAAAACAAGTGTGTGTGATTCATATTTGAGTGGATGCAAGGGTTATGGTGTTTTATGGTGACTTACTACTTGCCTCTGTACGCATCCACGATGGTACAAATCTGGCTGAACTTGGACGTGCAGAATCACTCGGCTCTCCAATGTCCAGCCGCCCTGGGTGGGATCGACCTCTCATTCAGACGTTTTTTTTCTTTTTTCTTATAAAAAAAATACAGAGAACAGGAACTATGGAAGAGGAGCTAAATTTAGTCCCTCGTTCCTTCAGTTGAGACACAGTTAAGTTTCCTGAGCTCTGGTGCTCATCTGTCAGCATTACAGAGGAGCCTGATTTTATACACACAAAGAATATCTGAAATATAATTTCCAACCAAATACTGCTTCCTTTTACACAAGTACTTTCTGTTCTGTTCAGATCCAGAAAAAGGGAAGTGAAGAGGGAAAGTCAGTCAATGAAGTTTCTGAATATTTTTATTGCACACATTACTACATAAAAACAAGGACAATGAGATGAAACAAACAGCAGCATGAAAAAAGCCTAACTTGAACTTTAATTAGCTGTCCTAATTATGGCTAAAAATGCTGGAATTCTCCATTATTTCACTTTACTCTCATCAAAATTGAAACCTTGAAAGCTAAAGTGTCACTTGACTTGATGCACAAACATTCAAATACTTTCATTTTAGAGTGATCTGCATTGCGTGTCTTGGCATTTGTAGTAGAGTTTGAACACATGATGACCGGAGAGGAATGACCGACCACCTTATTGTCACAACATTTACTCAACAATGTTGGATACAGTTCTGTGTTGTGACTCAATGTGTGTGTGTATGTTGTACCACCAAACCTGTGAGGACCAGATGTCAGATGTTACCTTGTAGGAATACATTGCTTTCTTTCCTTTCCTGTATACTGTTCAACACTATAGCTAAGTACAGGCAGTGCTGATCACTGTGATGTGAGAACAACCAGCTTCCACTCAGCAGTGGTGCTTCACGCCACAAAGCTGCTGGACAAACGTCTCCCTGGACAGCTCACACCTAACCCCTTGTCATCTTTCTCCTCTCCTCGCCGGTTCTTCCTCCCTATCCTCTCCTCTCTCCCCCGTCCTCTGTCCCTGGCTTTCCTCTCCTCTGCCTGGCTAGTTGACAGTTAGAGCCGGCCGGGGTCATTGCCCCCACTTCCCAGGGGCTTGAAGGGTGCAGCTCTGGAGCTGGAAGCCCCACGCCCCAGCGGCTCCCTGACTTGCCCCCTGTGAGAAGCGAGTGAAGTGCGGGGAAGTGTGGGTCGCTCTGCTGGGAGAGCAGGCTGCAGGCCTGGAGGTTTGGCCCAGGACCAGCGCTCCTCCGGTAGTGAGAGCAGGCCAGACACAGCCTGCCAGGCACTGACTTGACCTCCTCAAACTGATGTGGCACAAGCTGGCAGAGCGGTCACTGCTGCCACTGAGTTTGGGTGGAAAAGCGATCTCTGCCCCTTTCTGACTTGCTCACTGACTACTTCCTCCTCCTTTGTTCTTATGACATGCATTTTTTTTTTTATTCCCTCATTTTCTTACTCTAACCTACACTGCTGTAACTCATATGATCTGTTCCTTGTGGGGATATTTTGAGAAACTAATTTGTGAATGTACTGAATATACGAAAGCCTATGTCTACAATATGAATCAGTATGAATTGTTTTCATGTAAATGTTGCTCTTTGTCCCATAAAATGGGAAGACTTGGGAAGAAGTGCATTTAAGCTAGTGTACAGGTACTATCATTTTGAGACTTTCCTCCCAAGAAGAACAACAGAATCAAACATTTCAGCAAGTGCCCTGAAATGATCACAGGAACTCAGGTGACGTGGTTATAAAGTGTCCATGTAGGGAGAAGGACAGGGTGGATGGCCAACAAAATATCAGAGTCAGGTTTAATCTGGTTAGGTTTAAGCATCAAAATGACTTGGTTAGGTTTGGCAAAGGATAATTCACTATTGGTCTCTCATGAGACAAAAACCCTCCTGGGTGAAGGTCGTGTGTGTGACCCACCACTCTATCCCGTCCTACATCTCTCTAAGGACTTTTTCACTCTTTCACTCAGACTACGTGACTTTGCTCTGAGCATCTAATATTGCTGCAAATGGGTCGACAGTGGAGTTCATTGAAAGCCTGGTGAACTCAAGCCTGTCCTGTGCATCTATATGACCCTGTTTACACCTGGCACTAACATATGTCTTGGTTGATCTGGTGATCCGATCACTCAACCACTTGTTGAGGTGGTCTGGGACCCATGTGCCACATATCTTTTGTAGTGAAGAAAGGAATAACAGGAACATACGTCGTCAGTGCAGGATGTGGTGACAGCGCACCAATGCTTGAAAAAAAGAGCACTTGACAGGAGCTCTGATGTATGTGGTGGAGTACAATTTTATCTTGTCCTGCACTCATTTGCAGCTCATAAATCACTTTGTCCTGCCAATCCTAACAGTTAGCACATGTTTATTTGCTCTTGAAACATTTTCTTTTTCTTAGCTACCCATTAGCTTGTGTGAAACAAATCTTGCAACAAATAATAACTATGTGTGGGGCCCTTTGACCCTCTGACGAACATGACGTAGACAGTAATGAAATCTGACACAAGTGGTTAGCTGGACACTTTGGAGATACATGACAGACACAGGTGTGAACAGCAATGTGTCTCAGCTGTCCACTTGTGATTGGATAACCAAAAACGCATGTTAATGGCAGGTGTGGACAGATCCTATGAGACACCAAGCAGTGTGACAAAGCATCGTTATTCAGTGCTCTGGGAAGACCAGACCCAGTATGTGTCTTAAAGTTTAAATAACTACTGTAACAGGAAAAGCAGAAAACCAGATTTACCTTTTACTTGACAAGTAAACTGAGAGCTGCCCCTGATAGTCCTACTAAGTTGGCAGAATTTAGAATTTGGATTAGACATTTTCTTAATGTGATTTTTTTTTTTTTTTTTTTCTGTACTGACTGTATCAACTTGGAATCTGGGAAGGGGAACTTTGGAAGTCCTCTTAAGTGTGTACATAACGCACATCATATATCGTTACGGAAAACTGCAGATGCAAGACATCTATTTTTGCTTCTGCATGGCAGATATTTAATTTACTTGAAATAATCAACTTCATACTTTCCTCAGACTTGCGAATGACATATTAGTGGATGGTCAAATAGATCAGAAACCCCTTCATATATTAACATATTCTTTCTTTCTTTCTTTCTTTCTTTCTTTCTTTCTTTCTTTCTTTCTTTCTTTCTTGATGTCTCTACCTCCACCAGTAGTAACACACAAATATGAACATGTTTACTCATGAAAAACAAATTTGCAATTACTTAACATTCTGCTTTAAGGGTCATGAGTCTTTGAAAGTGCTGTGATTATTTATCATTTATATTATACGCTAAATTGATGACCCCACATTATTGCTTATCAATGCCCAATTGTCATGATTACAGTTTTATACAGTCTTGTGCCTCTGAGCGTCTTTCAGAATGCCCCATTTTCAGTCTTTAATATTTCACATACTTCACCACAAGGCCGTTTTCTAAGAACTGTCATGCAAGCATGAGTGTCCCCAAAGTATCTCAGAGGCTGAAACAGAGTGCGCCCCTGTCCGAGCTCATTGCTTATTACCACAAAGAGATTGCAGCTTCCTGCTGATAGCCAATGATGGCTCCTCATTTTTTTCCTTTTTTTCTTTATGGTGGTGTGTCAAAGACAGCATCAAAGGTCCGGCATCTGGTTGGAATGGTTGCATCCTGGGAACACATTAGCGAGTGCTACTGTTCGTGATCTTTCTCTCTTTCATCACTTTGAAGTTCTCTCCTTTCACTCCACCAACCCCTCCACATCCCACTCCTTCCATTCTCTGACCCATTTGAGGATGGAGAAGGGAGGTGCAGAACTAAAATTAACATGCCTCACTACTTTTTTTTAACCACCCAGTTTCTCTTCCAGGGTTGAAAGGGTTTGAGTCATAAGAAGTATTATAACCACTAATTTGCACTCAAACATGCAAATCGTGAGAGGACACACTTTCACAGTCTATTTATGAGGGCTGTCAAATAGCCACTAGCAGAATGCTAAATAACTGTGGAGCAAAACAAGATGATATTCAATGACAGTTATACCCAGTCTTAGCTCATGTTTGAGTCTTCCAGCTCTGATGAGTTACAATTTGGTAGGTACAAGAATTTAATTTCCTTTGATTACATTTGATGTATCTCAAGAACACATTTCAAGAGATTTTCAAAAAGCGCTTATTAATTCAGCAGTCATTCAAATGATATCCTATACAGGTAACTCAGGTTAATTGAAGATTCACTACCTTGAAACTGTCTCTCAAATCTTGCCTCATGCTTTTTTCCTCCTGCAACCTCTTGACATAAATCATCCACAGCTTTGTTAGACTTGAATCAAACTGACACATTTTCAGACTTATTAAAAGTCCACAAAGTAAAGGAATAAAAACGGATAAGGGGAGCAAGAAAAAAAAAAAAAAAAACAGAGCCAAAATATAGTGTTTAATTATGTCTACCCACTCCTTCATACCCACTTTCTACCACCTTTTCTCTGTCCATCTCTAGCTGTCTGTGACAGCTGAATTTCTGAGTGGCGTTAGAAGGCTAAATTGGCCTGTTTCAGGCAGGGGAGCTGTTGTGTTTGGTGTCAGATAATGTGCACTGAGGAGTCTGGGGAGAGTGTGATTAAAGCCAAGTCACTGATAATTACGTCAGACTCCACAGTTGTCCTAAACCTCTGCAGCTAGTTGAAAGAGATTTTTCTCTGATGAGCAAAACTGGAGGAGGAAGAATGAGAGTGAGGGAAAAGTGAAGAGGTCAAGGGGCTTTTGAAGTGGGTCTTCCCATTACTGTTGTGCCCTCTCCTGCCCCTGCCAATTTAGGGAGAGTCACTGCTGACTTCACAATGTACTGGAGACATTCCATGGTGCTCTGCAGGGTTGAAACGCTGGACCAAGTGGCTGTTAGGCGACAGTTGGTCCCAGAGAGGATAGTGATAACTGTTAGTGTTAGTCCATCCTGCAGCCAGCGTGATTAACCCTGACACTCATGTCTTGATCACAGAAGCATTCTTTGTCATATTCAGCATTTGAAAGTCACTGCCTCCCCCAAAACTAAATCAATTTGTTTCATGGACAGTGTGCATCAAATATAATATCCACAGAAACAACAAAATCGGTCTATTCTCTAAATTGAGATTTTGATCATTTTGACATAAAAAAAAACAGGCCTGCCCATCCTGGAATATGACCTGTCCTCTGTGTGTGTGTGAGAGAGAGAGAGGCAGACAGAGAGAGAGAGAGAGAGAGGGAGAGAGAGAACATTGAACTTAGACTTGCTACATACCTATCTAAGACTGTCCTCTGAAGAAGAAAGACCCAAAACAGCATGTTCATGTTAAAGTCATAAAGCCCTCCAGTGGCTGCAGTTCTGTAATTATGACAAGGCTGTTGGCTTCCTGCTTGACAGTCACCATTGATTTTTTTTGGCATGACCTTGATCATTCCCTAACGTTAACCAAGTAGTTATTATCGTAGCCATCGTGACGATGGACTCCTTACCTATGTCACACCGCGGTGAGGTATTGTCTTGTCTTGGGTTTTTGTCTCGTCATTTCCTGTTTTATTTTGAAAAGTAACTCTCCTCTTGTTTCAGGTCACTTGCCCTTCCTCATGTCTCCAGTCTGATTGTCTTCCCGATTACCTGATTGTTTCCACCTGTTCCCTTGCCCTCATGTTCAAATAGTCTGCGTTTCCCTTTGTCTTGTGCCAGTGTGTTTCGTCCCTGTATGATCACGCCAGTGTTCCTTGCCACAGCCACAGGTTTTTGATATCGAAGTTCTTGTTTGTCTTCCTCTGATCTAGAGTGATTTTTTGTTGTACATTTAATAGACCAGTTTTGGTTTTCTTAGATATTCTGACATAGGTCTTTCCTCGTTTTCGAGTGAAGTTTTGTTGTAGTTTGTATTGTTTTGTTTATCCCGTTTATTCCTCCGTTGGAGTGATTTTCTATTTCATGTTATTTTCACTAGCTTGTATAGTTATTCCTCCCATTGGAGTGTTTTTCTGTTCTTTGTTGTAGATGCTAGTTCTTTAGATTATCCTCCCTTTTGGAGCGATTTCTGTTTGGTAATTTTGCATAGTCTGTTTTGGTTTCTTGTTTCTTTGTTAATGTTTCATAGCCGTGTGATTTCCCCTAGGGAGGATCACACGTCAGGTAGTTTCATAGCCTCTTGTTTGAACCCCACACTTTATCTCATGGGTTCCTGAGAACCATGCATCCCAACTTACAAAGAAGTGTCGGTCAGTGAGGTATGAGAAGAACCAGTTAAAAGCAGTACCTGAGAGGCCGACCAGGTGCCTCAGTTTGTTTAATAAAATGTGATGGTCTACTGTATTGAAGGTGGTGGTTAGATCCAGTAGTACGAAGACTGTGAGCTTGTGTTTATCTAAGTTGCACCTGATATCATTTAAAATCTTTAAAAGGGCTGGCTCGGTTCTGTGGTTCATCCTAAAACCAGACTGATACCTTTCTAGAATGTTCTTTTTGTTTAAAAAGTCGTTTACTTGGTTGAAAAACAGTTTTTCTAAAATTTTACTTTAAAAGGGTAAGTTGGATACAGGTCGGTAATTATTAAGAATGTTGGGGTTTAAATTGCTCTTCTTCAGAAGGGACTTCGCCACCGCCGTTTTAAAGGAGGCGGGGAAGACACCCGTCTGAAGAGAGCAATTCACCATGTATCATCTGTTCCTCAAAGAATCCATAGACTGTTTTAAAAAACAGTGTGGGAATTAGACCTAAAAGGCAGGTTGTAGGGTTTACCTGGGAGAAAACTTGACCAAGTGTCCTTGCATCAACCAGGGCAAAACTTTCTAGTATTTCCTCAGGTAAAACCTGTGATCCAGGCGTGTTGGTAGTTAAAACCTGTTGAGACAAAAGACTGGATCTGATGTTATCAATTTTGTGCCTGAAGTGGTCTGCAAAGTCTTCACACAGGGTATTTGTTATTGTTTTATGAGATCTGTTAAATTACTGTTTGTTAGAAGATAAATTGTGGAGAAGAGAAATTTGGGATTATTTTTGTGGTCCAAAATTAGTTTTTTGAGAGATTCCTGCCTGTTTATATTGTTTTTGTAAGTTTTGAGGTGTTGACGTAAAACTTCATAGTGGACTGTTAGTGTTGATTTTCTCCATTTCCTCTCAGCACTCCTGCAGTTTCTTTTCAGTTGCTTAATTTCCTCATTTCTCCATGGAGGTATAGGTTTTTTCTTAATTGTTTTTGTTAAAAAAGGAGCCACTGAGTCCAGCTTTGACTTCAGATTGCTGTTAAAATTGTCAATGATAAAATCACAGGGTGCTGCTAAAATCTCTGCAGGAGTGCTCTGTAAAATCTGGATAAAATTTGCAGCCACTTCAGGAGTTAGGTAGCGTTTCTTCACTGTTCTCACTGGTGCCTCCCGCTGATTAAAACTGCTGATGTTAAAAAACACACAGTAGTGGTCGAACACCAGCCAGATCCACAACAGAGGACACACCCACGGACAGGCCATAAGTTATGACCAAGTCCAGGGTGTGCCCCCTGCTGTGGGTCGGCTGCGTAATGTGCTGACCCATGTAACAGTTTAAGAGGTTTAAAAATTCTCTGGATACTGGGTCAGAGATGTTGTCGATGTGTGGATAAAAATCACCAGTTATTAAAATCCTGTTGTAGGTGGTGTGAATGATTGCTAAAAATTCAGAGAATTCACTGATAAAAGAGACGAATAGTGGGGTGGTCTGTAGACCGTTATGCAAAGAATAGGAGAGCTGCTAAGAATGAAGGCATGGCACTCAAATGATGTAAAACTGTTAAAAGGAACTGCATTTGCAGACATTGTAAGTCTTGTAATAGATGCTGTTCCGCCTCCTTTTTTGCCCGCCCAGTAGAGAATAAAAAATTAAAATTTGGTGGGGAAGCCTCAGTGAGAACAACAGGTGTATCGATGCCAAGCCATGTCTCTATAAGGAGAATGCCATCTAGATTTTTGTCTAAAATTAAATCATTTATGATGAAAGATTTGTTTAAAAGTGCGCTGTACTACTGGCTCCCTGGGGGTGCGGCGGGGGCGAGGTGGAGCCTGCTGGTGTCACGTCGTGGTTGCTCCGGGCTGAGCTGGAGGGGAGGGATCATGCTGGACTGGGGGATCCCGATTCCTGGACTGGTGAGAGCCACGGCCAGCTGGGTGGACAGGTCCTGGAGGCGAGCTGGACCAGGCACCGACTGGAGGGAAATCCTGCAGGCTTAAGATGTCGAACCTGTTGTCTGGTGGCAGATCCGGAGGCGGTGGAGGCGGAGATGGCTGAGCTCCAGCGCCCGGGTGCCTACCACCAACCAGGGTTCCCTCGGCCTGAGTGGAGTTGAGCTCACTGGACCCTCCACCCCATCCTCCCCAGTGCAGCAGTGCAACTCCACGGGGCGAAGGCAGGAAGTGGAAGGTGCTGATGACTTGGGCTTGGCTCCCTGTCGGTGCCAGTGGGACTTGCCCAGTGCTGGTGCTGGAGTTCCGGTGGTAATCAAGCTGGTCCATGGCAGGGTGGTGTTGTTCGTGGCCGCCATATTCCGGTCGCCAGCGCCAGATGCCCTCAGCTAGTTGATATGTTTTTCTCCCGCTTATCCGGGGCCGGGTCGCGGGGGGAGCAGGGACGCCCAGACTTCCCTCTCCCCAGACACTTCCCCCAGCTCTTCCAGGGGGATCCCGAGGTGTTCCCAGGCCAGCCAAGTGACATAGTCACCCCAGCATGTCCTGGGTCTTCCCCGGGGTCTCCTCCTGGTGGGACATGCCTGGAACACCTCCCTAGGGAGGCGTCCAGGGGGCATCCGATAAAGATGCCCGAGCCACCTCAGCTGACTCCTCTCGATGTGGAGGAACAGCGACTCTACTCTGAGCTCCTCCCGGGTGACAGAGCTCCTCACCCTATCTCTACGGGAGCGACCTGCCACCCTGCGGAGGAAACTCATTTCAGCCGCTTGTAGCTGGGACCTCGTTCTTTTGGTCATGACCCAAAGTTCATGACCATAGGTGGGGGTAGGAACGTAGATTGACCGGTAAATCGAGAGCTTCGCCTTTTGGCTCAGCTCCTTCTTCACCACGACAGACCGGTACAGCGACCGCATTACTGCAGCTGCTGCACCGATCCGCCTGTCAATCTCACGCTCCATCCTTCCCTCACTCGTGAACAGGATCCCAAGATACTTAAACTCCTCCACTTGAGGCAGGAACTCTCCCCCAACCTGAAGGGAGCAAGCCACCTTTTTCCGGTCGAGAACCATGGCCTCGGACTTGGAGGTGCTGACTCTCATCCCAGCTGCTTCACACTCGGCTGCGAACCGCCCCAGTGCATGCTGAAGGTCCTGGCTCGAGGCAACAAGACAACATCATCTGTAAAAAGCAGAGACGAAATCTGGCGGCTCCCGAACCGAACCCCCTCCGGCCCCTGGCTGCGCCTAGAAATTCTGTCCATAAAAATGATGAACAGAACCGGTGACAAAGGGCAGCCCTGCCGGAGTCCAACATGCACCGGGAACAGGTCCGACTTACTGCCGGCAATGCGGACCAAGCTCCTGCTCCGGTTGTACAGGGACTGTACAGCCCTCAATAGAGGGCCTCCAACCCCATACTCCCGGAGCACCTCCCACAGAATGACATGAGGGACATGGTCAAATGCCTTCTCCAAGTCCACAAAACACATGTGGACTGTTTGGGCAAACTCCCATGAACCCTGTTCCACGGCCAGGACGAAAACCGCATTGTTCCTCCTGAATCCGAGGTTCGACTATTGGCCGGATTCTCCTCTCCAGTACCCTGGAATAGACTTTCCCAGGGAGGCTGAGGAGTGTGATCCCCCGATAGTTGGAACACACCCTCCGGTCCCCCTTTTTAAAAAGAGGGACCACCACCCCAGTCTGCCAGTCCAGAGGCACTGTCCCCATCTGCCACGCGATGTTGCAGAGGTGTGTCAACCAAGACAAACCTACAACATCTAGAGACTTGAGGTACTCAGGGCGGATCTCATCCACCCTTGGAGTCGACCTCCAAGTCCCCAGTCTCTGCTTCCTCTACGCAAGACATGACAGTGGGATTGAGGAGATCCTCGAAGTATTCCTTCCATCGCCCGACAATATCCCCAGTTGAGGTCAACAGCTCCCCATCTCCACTGTAAACAGTGTTGACAGAAAGCTGCTTCCCCTTCCTGAGGCGCCGAATGGTTTGCCAGAATTTCCTCGAGGCCGACCGGTAGTCCTCCTCCATGGCCTCCCCGAACTCCTCCCAGACCCGAGTTTTTGCTTCTACAACCGCCCGAGCTGCTGCGCGCTTGGCCTGCCGGTACCCATCAGCTGCCTCAGGAGTCCTATGAGCCAGCCAGGCCCGATAGGATTCCTTCTTCAGCTTGACAGCATCCCTTACTTCCGCTGTCCACCACCGGGTTCGGGGGTTGCCGCCACGACAGGTACCGCTGACTTTACGGCCACAGCTACAGATGGCTGCATCAACAATGGAAGTGGAAACATGGTCCATTCGGACGCAATGTCTCCAACCTCCCTCGGAATCTGGTCGAAGCTCTCCCGGAGGTGGGAATTGAAAACCTCCCTGACAGCGGGTTCCGCCAGACGTTCCCGACAGACCCTCATGGTACGTTTGGGTCTGCCAAGTCTATCCCGCTTCCTCCCCTGCCAGCAAATCCAACTCACCACCAGGTGGTGATCAGTTGACAGCTCAGCCCCTCTCTTTACCCGAGTGTCCAAGACATACCGCCGAAGGTCAGATGATACGACTACAAAGTCGATCATTGACCTACGGCCTAGGGTGTCCTGGTGCCACGTGCACTGATGGATACCCTTATGCTTGAACATGGTGTTCGTTATGGACAAACTGTGACTAGCACAGAAATCCAATAACAGAACACCACTTGGGTTCAGATCGGGGAGGCCGTTCCTCCCAATCACATCCCTCCAGGTATCACTGTTGCTACCCGCGTGAGCATTTAAGTCCCCCAGCAGAACAATGGAGTACCCGGTTGGAGCACTTTCCAGTACCCCTCCCAGGGACTCCAAGAAGGCCGGGTAATTTGCACTGCTGTTCGGCCCATAGGCCGAAACAACAGTGAGAGACCTATCCCCGACCCGAAGGCGCAGGGAAACGACCCTCTCACTCAGCGGGGAGAACTCCAACACATGGTGGCTGAGCTGGGGGGCTATAAGCAAGCCCACACCAGCTCGCCACCTCTCACCGCAGACAACTCCATTCATTCTTCTCTTATTTCATTCAATCTTCTCGCTGGCGTCCTTCACAGAGCTGCTGGCTACGTTGCGCACTGATGACGCACTGATGACTGCATATTAACCAAAATTTAACCATAGGTTTATCACAAATGTATTTCTCTAAGGTGATGTTACTATTTTTGAAGGCACAAATGATGCTGTCCCATCAGTAGGGGGTCAGATCAGACAACTGTTCTTTGTGTCAAAAGATGTATTTTAAATTTGGAAGAGATATTTCATACACTGGCATTAAATGTTGACATGGGATGTAAATTGTGAGACACAGATTTTTTTATATGGGCTTAATTTCAAGGATATTGGGTGGCAATCTTTGCTATCATTTGGCAACAATCTGTCCTCGGGTGGCAACCGTTTTGGGGCTTCTGGTGTGGCCAGTGGATATCAGGATGATGGATATGTGGGCCAGGACTTCATCTACTGTGCATGGCATTGTTTACAATTTGATTAGCAACTTTAGATGTTTTTGATGACATTTGGTCAAGTCTCTATGAACAGATATCTATATATGAATACAGATCATTAGCTGAGAAAAAGCAAATTCATTATAATCATTATATGATAGCCAATAGGTTTCAAGATTGCATTTTGGTCAATGCATCCTGCCTCTTTTGCTCTTCATATGGATTCTTTGACTGCATGAAGCCAAAGTCCACTCTTGCATGATTCATCAATACTACTCCTGCCAACGGGCCACAAACAGATACAAGAACACTTCCAACAACAAATCTTGACCCTTGCCTACAAATGTTCCATTCAAAAACCAGTCTACTGTATGTTTATAGAGATTAACTGGGATGTGCAATGTACGCCTGTGTGACCGCCCTTCCTTCCAGGATTGTAATACTATGTCATATGTTTTGTTTCCCTCAGCCTGTTTTTATGCATATTTTCAGACCTTTAGTGGAAACACAAGAAATAAAGATTATATTTATGCCAGGCTCAGGTGGAAAGTTGGCATAATATCAAAAAGAGAAGCCATGACAAAAGCCTGAGAGAACATTTTTGTTCTAACAGACCCTGACATTGTGGTACTCTTCTTTAAGTGTAGACAAAGCGTTCATGTCATGCTGCAACACAGTTACATGCCTCCACTCTAGCAAAAAGCCCCCAAAATACAAAACAAAAAAGCACAGGTGTCAGGGATGTACAGAGCTGCAAAACCCATGGATTGATGTGCTTGTTGCATGCCATACCTTTCTATCACCATCGAGAGACCATAATTCATTCTTTAAAATATAAAACGACAAAAATGCCATCATGGATGGGAAGAAGCAATGAAATACCAAGATGTTTAAGAGTAACTGGTGCCTGATTAATAACGTGTACTTGTCACTTTTCATAAAGGTAGTCTGAAAACATGCACTGATTCACAATTGCCAAAATTGTTACAATCCTGCCCAAACCTGTGCCATAATTTGAATTGTATTAAAAAAAACAAAAAAACAGCCACATGGAGAATAAGCAACAAAATAAATAAACTTATAACAGTTTTTCAAATGTATCTGCTGATCATAAGCTGCTTTTTCTTTTTACTCCAATACATCACGCCCTCTCCGTACTCCGTACTACCATATTCCAATCATTATGATCAGTGTGAAGTGCATGATTGCAGGACTTGGCAGGGGATGAAATCCCATGCAGAGGTTAAGCCTGTGTGCAATGCTAAATGACAGAGCATATATTAATATAAAATCCATCCAATTACCGCTAATGGAGCTCTCCAGTGTGATACTGTACCCAGTCATTTCAGGTCTGTGAGCAGACCCTCAGTAGCTCTATCTCTGAGACCATTCCTATCTCTTTAAGCTCTTGTACCTGTACCTGTGTATTTCTGTGTGTAGAATGTCTGTTAAAAGCACTATAGGTGATAATTTGACCTAAAATAAGGGATGTGGATTACCCACACCCCAAACCCAGATTTTTTTTTTTCTATCTAATTCCACTCCTGACTAAATGTTGCTGAGTGAACCCTCCCTTGTTTTATTGTCTCTGTCTTAAGACCTGTTGTGAGAGTCCCACTTAATGAAGCCATACCTGAATTTATTTGCTTGCGCCTCTGCATAGACTGAGAGAGGAGGTACCAATTAATAAAACGTAAGAGGACCCGGTGATTTATAATTAACAAGCATGCAGGGTTATAGTAAACATAACACTCAACGTAATAGCCCAGGAGAGAGATGGAAAGTGGAGAAAGAACTGAGGAGGAGGAGGAGGAGGAGGAGAAAAAAAACGAGTGTTGATTTGTCCCTTGGTGGATGAGCAGAGTCCTTGTGGCTGACGGGAGCTGTCTAAAGCGGCTAAATGAATAATCATCTGTGAGTTAGACTGGAGACAAACGCTTAACGAGGATGATGTGAACCTAGCTGACATGAGGGGGCTGAGAGAGAGCGACTGACAGAGGGAAAGATGGCAGCAAGCAAACATACTCAGCTCTGAAATGAATGGCATGCACATTATAATAGCGATGAAGTTGCTTTACTCAACAGGCCGTAACAAGCCTCCCCTGTAAGGTTGAGTAGTTGTTTGTCAGAATTTCTAAAAGGGCAATGAATCCCCCACTCATTTCCAGTGATCTGCTGCTGGTGCATGACGGGAACAAAAGCGAATTTGCAGAAAGCAAATGTAATGCTGACAACACTGACAGCTGAAGAGGGATCTTCTAGCAAGCATTTATAAAACATATCTACCCCCAAACTTTGGCAGATCGAGGGGCATTCACACGGCTGACAAGTCAAGACTTTGATGCCACAAACTCAAACCTGTCTCACAGCTCTTATCACATGTATCTCCTTCACTTTACACTGTACATTTCAGCAGAAAGTCACGAGAGGCTACACTACATTGGATGAAGGTTGAGAAGCTTCGTTGTATCGCTGTAAAGCTCAGCGTCAAGTGGCTGATTGCTTTCATAAAGTGTTGAGAGAAGGCAAAGGTTCAACAAGTCCTGTATTTTCTAACAGTAACAATTAAATAATCATAACATTTCTACATTCTGCTAAATGACTAACTCTTCAACAGTAGCTAATCAGAGCACCTTTTAGTTACCTTTGATGCAACAATGAATCCAAAGTGCCTGGAAACTTAACTTATGCATGATTCCTTAAAACAAAAGACTGACTGTATCAAAACACCTTTGTTCCACACCCTTCTGTTGTTCGAAACACCTTCTCTAGCCTTCTGAAACAATGTGAGAATCACTCCTACTTTAATGTGTGCGAAGTGACTGTGGGTAGGTTTGGACCCTCTCAAGCTCTCTTTTTCCTTTCTGAATACAACTACATTTTTGTGACAACCAATGGCAGCACAATGGTATGTTGTCAAAATGAGACTTTCTGAGTGTGTCTGCCCAGTTTCGTGGACACTACAAGTTCAAGCTAAAGACACAGAATTCAGGAGACAGGTCATGGAGGCAGTGGGATAAAGCAAGATGTGATGGCTTTTTGACCATTCAAAACAGCTGTCTTGAGATGTGGTGGGGCATTTTGCTGTATGACCTAGTTTGTTTCAAGCATGCTGCACCCTTAAAAAAGTGGATCTACTTAATTACTGTGATGACATCTCCACCCTGTAACCCCCTCATGAATGTAAAGGATTTCACGTTTTAGCAAATTTTTCTCAGCATTTACAAAGATAAACATCATACAACATCAACAACATATATCATTTATGCTCAATTAAACACCAAACCAAATTTGGTTTGATATCATTTCACCTACCAATCAACAAAAATAGCTTACTGAGCTGGGCTATTATCACCTGATCCAACAATAAACTTAAACTTTTGGGGGGAAAATGGAAAGGGATATCCAGAAACTTCTGCTCCACAAAGTCATTTTAATTTTAATTCATCTCTGTGAAATCCTCAAGGTCCATCTAAATTGCTTCTTTCTGCATGTGCTGCTTGGCTGCAATGAATTCTGATTTTACAATTTCATATGTGTCAGATGTTCCTTAAATGTGGTTTCATGTGATTACTATGCAGGAAACCAAGTTTGCAATTTACTTGACTGATAATCATAAGCTAGCAAATTCACCAGCGAGGGCTTTACTGCAATATAACGCTTTTTCACATCCATCCAGTGGTAATGTCAATCATTTTTACCAAAACTTATTCACAATTTTTTTTGCACTGGTGTTTTTTTTCCATTTAACAACATCCACATTCAAATAAAGTGAGGCTACCTTCATGTATCATAAGGTGTGATCGATGATCTTGATCAACTTATTAGCTCACTAAGGCAACCCTGATTCCAAAAAGTTGGGAAACCATGTAAAACATGAAGAAAAAAGAATGTGATTTGCGATTTGTTAATTCTTTTTGACACACTTGAAAACAGTACAGACAGTATTTAATGTTTCACCTTATCGACTTCGTTTACTTTCATAAATGTATGCTTATTCTGAATTTCATAACAGCAATATGTTTCAAAAGTTAGGACAGGGGCAATAGAAAACTGGGTAAGTTGTGGAAAAAGGTTTTTCATTAAGGTTCATTGGTAACAGGTGATAGTCTTATGATTGGGTGTGACAGGGGCATTTCAAAAAGGCTCATTCATTCACAAGCAAGGATTGGGCAAGGTTCACCACTTTGTGAAACCAAACCATTCTCACTCCCAACTCGTCATATATGGACACTTGGCCAGTCCCCTTGGCATCACTTGTTAAGGCACTGGGTACACTAGTGGCCATTCCCTCTCCCTCATTTTGAGGAAGGTGCACAGGACCGACATTTGTGTCCTCTGTGAAACCAAAAGTGAAGGTTGATTTTGTAAGTGAAACAATGTCATGTATGTAAACTTAGTGTATGTAAGCAACACATGTAACTAACTTGCTTATTTTAAGCCAAACCATGATCTTTCCATAAACCTAGTCAAGTAGTTTTGTTGCCTAAGCATAACAAAAGTGTGACCATTTCCAAAGTGTGTATTATTGTTCTCAGCAAACTTTATTTTGAAAGTGTAACCAGACATTGTGTATTTCTTTTTGCTAATTGTACTACACAGCCCTGTGCGTTAAAAATGGTACCAAGCGCCTAAAAAAGCGATGCAGGGTTCCCACGGTAACATCCAACCTCTTTGAGTGCTGATTGTCCATCTGGTATTGTTTTGTGTCACTTTCTATTAAGCTCATTGATCTTCCCTCCCTTTCTGCGGCATGTGGTTGATCATCGCAGATCAGTGTGTATGCCTGTAATATGAATATGATACAATGGCATGATTACAGTACATGATGGTCTCTGTCTGCATGTTCGCTGATGTGGGCCCTCCAGCTACTCTTATGTTGAGTGCGCCCGTGATTGGGCTGTTTATGTAAAGGTTGCACTCAAGGAAGTGCAGAGTAATCTTATTAAGGGACTATGCAATTGGGTCATGGCAAAGGACAGTGGTGCCGAACATACAGGCATGGTTGCGTATACGCTGTGTGACCACTTATGACCAGAATATTGTGTTCGCAGAAAAATTCTGTATAATGCACAAGTTGAATAACCTTCCTTAATATAGACTTGTTTCATCCATATCTGTCATTGTCGATAATATGAATGATGAATGAGGATCTTCGTTAACACTTTTTTCATGTTATTCAGTGTGTGTTTATCAATGTTATTTAAATGTGAGTAAAATCTATATGACTTGTAAGGCTTAAATTTTCATGCAACTCTGTTGCATGTTGTAATGACAGATCTTTGGTCTGTTGTGTTTTGTAGGAATCAGGGAAGCAGAAACACCTTGGAGGAGTGTGATGAGCCCATGATTTGAACCAAGTCTGGTCACATCTCAAGGTGGGTGCTTGTGCAATGGATTTGATTATATATAGGCACTATGGGACAGACTCATTGCAAAAGACTACTGGAAATTTGTGGCCATAGCATTGTGCACTACACCACCACTACAATAATCAGTGTTAAATGTTAAAATTTCCTCCAGTCCGACATGTAAATACTGAACGAGTAGAAGAGAGGATCATGCGAACGTGATGTGTCTTTTCTCACTCAGACACACAAGAGAAACCCACCCACCCATACTGAAAGGTGCTATAGCAAGTTAGGTCCGTCCGTGTCGTATATACTGTGAATGCCTCCCGCCCTCACTTCCTCCTCGGTTTCCTACTGGGGCTCATTTATTTACATTAGCAGCAGGCAGAAAGGCATCAGTGGAAGTCTTAAAGTAGAGCCACAATGGCTGATTTAAGCCGCCACCCAAAAGCCTTTTTTTTTTTTTTTTTCCTTTTTGGCTAAGAGGATTTGTGTCTGGTCCATGTATCAGACCTCTCTCACTCTCTCTCTCCCTCTCTCAGGGACAAAGTCACCCCTCACACTTGTGCTGAGTAAAAGCAGAGTCTTTCTAGCTGCCTGGCTAATGACATTTATCCTTATGGAAATGGAGGAGGAGGAGGAGGAGAAGGCTTTAGATGCAGATTTGGACACACATATACACCTGAGACGAGCAGACGTAAACCGGCTGGCTACTTTTATGGCATGCATGCTCAATGATTCACACACACACACACACACACACATACACACACACAAACACACCTCCCTTGCAGCGTCTTATCCCCTAACTGGCCACCAGTCAAAATAAGCCTTATTCTCGGGGGTTTATATTTTCTCCTGGCCGGGCTTGGCTAGGCACACTCCGTTAAGATGGCAGCCAAACAATCTCTCCTCTCCTCTCATCTCCACCGTTTCGTCCTTTCTAATGCTAATGCCTGGATGGATATATCCCCATTTCCACTGGCATGCAAGGAGGCCAAATTTCTGATTAACTCCAGAGACAAAGTTTCATAGCATCTAGGTCAAAAGCTGCTTCAGTGGGAATGGGGGAATGTCAAGCTTTGTTTTCTGACAGATAGTATAACACATGGAAAAAAGTTGGTCACATTGCAGGACAGGTCTGGCCTTCTTCTAGAAATATGATGAGTCACACCAAAAAAGGTTTGGAGGTTGATCCAAAGGGGGACAACACAAGAGAGATTGATTTGCTCAAAAATCTAGACAGCATTGGCAGTGAGGGAAGGTGGTGGTAGCTGTGTTGCATTTCTTCAGTTTTTTTTTTTTTTTTTTTTCCCAGGTTTTCAAAAAGATGTCACAAAGAAAACACAATACTGAAACTACAGTTTTTGGTCACAGGAGATATTGCGGCTCAGTTGCAGTATATTCCTTGCACTCTTAGTGAATTAAAAAGTCACAGAAGAACCCTAAACCTATTGTTATTTGTGCATTACTTACACACACAGAGGATCAGATCCACCAATGTTCAAAACGTTCTTCCCAAGTCATACTAATGCCTTATACGCCTATGGCATTTTATTGGCAGTAGTACAGGCAAAGTGGGATTCTGAAGTTCATAATTATCAATAATGAAAGAGAAATTCATGGAAAATCATTCAGTCATACTGCTTGCATGTATTTGCACACAATTATTTACACAAAAAGACACATCATACATGAGTATAATGCCTCTGCATCCTCGAGCTGTGAGATTAAATTAATGTAGTATGTTGCTGATGAAACAAGGTGTCAGAAGTACATGTATCTTAATTGAACATACTATGTTCCAGATGTTTCTAGCCACATAACTGAAGGGACTCAGTCAATAAAGTGATGACAGCTAGTTAAGTAGTTTTATAGCCTTTGTGCTCTGTGAGGTCAACAGAGCCAGAGGGTCAAAGAGGCTTCCAAGTACGCAGTATCCTGACATAACCAGAAATTGCTTGATTATTGGGTGTATTATTGCATACTAAATAAAATTATTATTGTTATTGTTTTAATTGACTGCTATCATTATTTCCATGTGAATGTGATCTACAGTTGTACAATTAAAACTGACAAAAAAAAAAAAGTTTTTCAGAATCAAAGGAGAAATTGTTAAAACTGATGGCCTTACATCATGTTTTTCATCCACTATCCCCCCAAAAAATGACTATTACAATTTGTTTCTTTGAAATCCAGTGTTTAATAAATACATATTAATATAATTTAACATGCATTCAAGTGTCCTTGATTATTAAAGACACTTTGTGTTGAAAAATGTTGAGAATATTGTTAAAAGAAAACAATATAAACACTGACAGTAAGGAAAATGCATCTGCACACAGCATCTTATGATGCTGTAGTCGGGCTGATTTTGGAGTGAATGGACGACCAGAGCAGTTGCTTACTGGCAGCAGTAGCAATGTGCCTAGTCTATCGGAAATCCATAGCCAGGCTTTGACACCAATTTTGACACTCTAAAATCTACATTTTCATCATCAGTTACATAACATAAATAACATAACAGCTCACATAACTACACAATGCAAAGACAGTCAAACAGCAAGGTCCGTGGTGTCAGTGATAGTAGACTCCATAGCAGTGAAACAGAATGCGTTTCAACAATTTTCTCATGAGACCTGAAACAATCTTCGTTGCAATTAACAAACTAAAGATCATACGATTCACTGAACGAAATATTGTTCTTGTTGGGTTCTTGTGGCCCCACAAACTGTACTTAGACACAGCTAAAGCACTGCTAAAAGCCACTTACATACTTTATGCATCTGTGTGGCCACAAAGGTCCATGTGACATAAATTTTATCATCTCTCTATGCTGTGAGGCATGAGTGGACGGTCTGCATGCAGCCCAATATTTATGATCATGTGGACTGTATGTGTTATGCAAGTGCATGGTCACGATAAAAAGTATTAACATGCTGGCCACCATTTTTTGTTTATGCATTAGCATGCTACTTTTACTTATTAGTAATAAACACAATTAGTTAGTCAGTTTTGCAGGTATTTGATCATAAATCAGTGTTGGCCAAATAAAAATTTTGACCTGATAATGGCACAAAAGTTAGTGTTCGAGGATCACTATCTGCAGAGTGGCTGAAAACAAATCTACTGTTTGTCTTCAAGGGCCACCATGAGCCTTTGGAACACCTTGACAGCTCCGTGTCATAGATTCTGACATATGGCCAAAACATTTAAAGGATTGTATGGCAGCCAATGACTCTAGTATTTCAAGGCTTTAGGAGAGTTTTGCCATATTTAGACTCACATATCTGCATTGCTTTCAGTTTGAATCAAGCTTGCAGTACTTTGAAGCCCGCTGTCATCTTTCCTACCATCCTGTTAAACATGCTAGTATTTAAAAATAACAGCCCTGCTCTTAAAATACCATCAAAATGTTCACAAGGTCCTCTCAACTTTCAAATTTACCTTTGGTGACTGCACATGCGGATACTTGTGCACTCATTGTGGAGTGGTGATTGAAAGTCTTTGTCGGAATGCTCACAGCTCTCTCATTGCTCTCAAGTTTACCTTTGCAGGTCACACACACAGCCTTGTTTCCATCACTTCTGGGGACGTTACATAGGCATACATTCATTTCCTGGAGACTTACCCTAACCATTACTAATACTTGCCTAACCCTGACCCTAACCTTAACCTAAACAGAGACTAAAACCTACCCTACCTTAACCTTAACCCGGTATTCACCTTAATGATTTATGTTATGAGGCCTTGTATTTTGTACCCACAAGGGAGGCAAGTTCCCATGATGTGACTGTGTAAACAGATTTATGTCTCCACAACATGAGTAGGCCTAATACACACCCACACATCCGGTTGTGACTGGTAAGAAGTTTGGCTTGTGTTTGGGAGATTTAATGGGGAGAATGCTGGCATTTCAATAAAACACAGGGATGGTTTATGGTTCACCCTGAGCTCAGCCCGGTCACTTAGGAGCCTCATCCTCTCTGGTTATTAATTCTCTCTCCCAGAAAGTGTGTGTGTGTGTGTGTGTGTGTGTGTGTGTGTGTGTGTGTGTGTGTGTGTGTGTGTGTGTGTGTGTGTGTGTGTGTGTGTGTGTGTGTGTGTGTGTGTGCGTGTGACTTCTTCTCAACTTCCCTCCTCAGCCATTTTGGTTTCTCTAGTACTCTTTCCTACTCTTCCTCCCTCCTCTGTCTGTCTGAGATGAAGACATACGAGGACACTCCCTGGAGGCTGCAGTGTGGTTGTGGCAGCGCAATAAAGAAACTTGAGGTCAAATGTACACTGAAATCCTTCACCCCTCTTCCTAGCACTGCACACACACACACGCACGTGCGCACGCACGCACGCACACACACACACGCATGCAGACAGGTCAAATGTACAATGCTAGAGTTGGTTACATAAACCAGATGGCAGTGGCTGGCATGAGGCAGCTAGGACATCTAAGAGTTGTGTGTGTGTGTTTGTCTCTTTGAGTGTGTGTTGAAACCTCTCTCCTTGCAAAAACCACTAGGGACCTTGTTTGTTGTCTGCACCCCACAAGGGAAACACTGTCAGCTTTACACACACACACACACACACACACACACACACACACACACACACACACACACACACACACACACACACACACACACACACACACACACACACACACACACACACACATTAGAGGAATCTGTTATAAACAAGGTCTGTGTCTCAGTGTGTGATGGTGTGTGGAATGAACTTTCCCACCTTTCGTGTGTGTGTGTGTGTGTGTGTGTGTGTGTGTGTGTGTGTGTGTGTGTGTGTGTGTGTGTGTGTGTGTGGTGTCTCAGAGAGTAGTGTGATAGGACCTGGAGGACTTTCAAAGCGTAGCTGATACAACCCCAAACCTGACAATGACTGGCACCGAATCACTGATAACACTCATATCACTGATGCAGCCATCCAAAATGAACCCTTTTGTCCTTTTTCTCTTGGTTATTTCTATCATTCAAGATCATTCTGAGATCACAGAAGCTGCTATCAGGACATTGTGACCTTTGACCTCCTGACTACTGGTTGCTTGAACTATTGTAAGGGTAATCTAGGAAATATTTTTGTTGAGAAAAACAAAAGTCAGGTTTCTTTCCAGAGTCACTCTAGCTGAAATATTGTCCTGGTTTATAGTAAATGCAACTTTGGATTTTCTACAAAAGATATGATATTTAAGTGAAGTTGTGGTAGTTTTGTTAACCTTGGTCTTATTCTTTTATTGTTGTCCATTCTAACTGTCGATCATGATAACATTTTACTCATTTTAGGACTTTAAGTGTGAGTCTCTTATAGCTTTCTATACAACATAAATTGAAAAGAAACCATCTCAAACACTTACCATTGAGTGTAATTGAAAATGCACCCAAAAAGAAGTCCACCAAACTGTGGCCGTAGTGAATTGCAAACTATATCAGATCTATGGGCTCCAATAAGTGTCGATAAGATTCTGAGCTTTGAAATGATGTTCAGATGTAATGTCAGTGGTTTTATGTCACCCTTTGTAAACATTTGAAAAACCTGTGCATGGAAAAAGTGAATGTTTTGATGAAATGTGTCGTTATATAAAAAGATAACTATTGAACTATTGAACTTGGATTCAATTTGTGTCCCAATTATATCAATGGTCGTATTAGACAAAAACTCCTGAGGAGACAAAAGTGCTTTTGTGAGCGTCTGAGTGCAGATTGAAAACAGAAAACTACTCAACACTTAAAGTTTCCATCCTGTGTTACAGACACACATTGAAGTGAGTATGAATTTTGACCCTGCTTTCAATTGTAACAGAAGGGACAAAATTTGTACTTGTAACCTTAATGCCTGTGCAGATTCAAAACGTTTCCTCCTTTTGAATTTCAGTCAGATTTTCTCAAAAGCAATTCTTTTTGTCAAGAGTCTTTGTATAACCTGACTGTTGATGTACTGTAACTTGTAAAGTATCTTTTACACACATTCACAAACCAGAATTTGTGTCTTGTTGACTTTTTTGACAGGTTTATAAGAGGTGATACGCTGCAAGCAGGCTTTGAATTTGTGTCTGAAAAAGCTCAAATCTTAATCTTAAAAAAAAAAAAAAAAAATCATGAATCTCAAGTTAGTGCAAAGTGTGCCAAATGTTTTAGTCAAGTAGTAACACAGATGATATCTGGCTGCATGAACTGTCTTAAGGCACAACAGTCCCACTGTGATGTGAACAGTTTCCAGGACTGGCCCCCTTGTTATGAGAGGGGAAGCCATGGGAGTCACTGAACAGTGTGCAGGTTCCTTCATTCACTCTGTCTTCACCTGGTACCTGACGCTTGCTCGCAACAGTATGCGGATAGGCTTCTTTTAATGTCTTGTCAATAAACAAACGTTACTTTTCACCATCAACCTCATATATACAGTATATGCACACCTTTTAGCACCTGTATGAGACTCACCAGGCTTTTAACAAACTCCAGTGTATAGCCATCCATGTCAATATTAGATGCTCACAGCCAGGACAGGTATTAAAAAGAGCAAGAAAGTCCACAAGTGAAGGACGGTGGGGTGGATGGATGGATCAAACAAACACATGACGTTCACCGAGGAGACCAGGGTTCATGTCCCGTGACAAACCAACAGCAGTTTTGGTGCGTAAAGCTAACCAAAGAGCAGCCATTTCACAACATTAAGCATGTGTTTGAAAGGCTCTCTGGCAGGAAGGCTTTCTGCATCACCGAGATGAGAACGTGTTGGGCGGCTGGAGCAGTCTAATATTGACACAGATGGGTTTACATTGGAGTTAGCTGAAAGCTCGATGTGTCTCATACAGACGCTAAAGGGCACCCTGTGTGCCTGTATGAGACACAGAGGGCCTTGACAAAGTGCTGGTATTTGACGTTCTTGGAATGAGAATGGGCTGAGTACAGGTTGTTCTTGTTTACCTGATTTGCAAATTAGTCCAAAAAATATTTTAACCATGCAGAAAACAAAATGATCAAAATCATGACTCACCTCCAAGGTTATGTTTTGGCCAGATCACCCAGCCCTAAATTAGAATTTAGCTGGTTTGATTGACAGAAGTAGTCACATACTTGCAAATCATTTTTGTTTGCATGCTCTCAGTTTGCAAATAAATTAATAAATAAAATGACAAAGTAAAGACTGTGCAGACCGTTTTCATTGACTGCCCACTACGATAAAAGTAAAACTGTGCCTGTGATAACTGTGATACAAATATCAAGGACTTCTGTCTGGCAAACTTTGAAGTAAACTTTTCAAAAGGGATGGCCGTCAACACCAGGTCAGATCAAACATACTAAAGCACGAGTTGAGACACTGCTTTCTGTCTTTCTCAACTTAAGATTTTTGAAAGCTGTTGGAGGCTCATATGAATAAAATCTTATCATGACCAAAAGTCAATAATGTGACATCTAATAATTTCTGTCCCTGACTATATAATTTCTTTCTCCCTCTGTTGTCGTCTCCCTCGCTGTTTACAGAGACATGCACAGAATGCACTGGGTCCCAATAGAGCCGGTTCTTACAACAGGGGGGACTCCCAAACCTAATATCCACAACACAGCCTCCTGCTGTAAAGGTGAGCCTCCAAATGAAAATATACACTCTTCAATCATTGCTTTCATGAATATGATATGGAGAGGCCATAAGATAAACCAGCTGTATATCATATGGAGAGGTCACAGCATTTTATTGTTGCCGTGTAAATCTAGTGCATGTTTATTTGGCCACTATATTTGGACATTAAACTGAGCTCTGGTAACATGTTATATGGTGGAACAGAGGATGTGTGGGATGTGCATTTAGACCCAGACAGCCTTTACTGTACTATATCTGATCATCACATACTAAATCATTACCCCTCTGCCTAGTGGCATGCTGGTGACCAGTGTGTGTGTGTGTGTATGCGTGTGTGTGTACACTAAAGACCTTGATGGGTGATGGCATCGTTCAGCATCACACCATAGCCGCTGGGTATGTGTGTGTGCAATCATGAATGTCAGAGATCTTTTACCCAACCCCCCTCTCCACCTCCACCCACCAGCACACACACACACACACACACACACACACACACACACACACACACACACACACACACACACACACACACACACACACACACACACACACACACGCAAACAAACACTAGCAAAGAAGAATGTCAGGGTGTCATGTTGAGTGACAGCAACAAGCACGTCAATCTGTTTTGACAGGCCCAGCTTCTGTCACTGCAAAGTACACTCAGATACACACAAACACACACACAGGCTTGTAACGAATATAAAGCAGTACATTTAGGACAGTTAATTTTTGTTGTTAATGGTCTGAGTTGTACACAAACAATAGCACTAACAGTTATACACTACAAGTCTGTGTAGAAGCATTTCTAATACTGGTCCTTTTCCCATTGCTTATAGTTAATTTAGATCAACCTTGTTGTCATATTAGAGTGTGATTACATGTCTGTGATTTAATTACTTTTATATTACACATTGATTGAATGCTCATAACATGATTACATTACATTAGATTCATATTACATTAGGAGACCATTTGTAGATAAGAACTGGATTACATTCCCATAATTGTATCTTATAATTACCTGACTTTCTCTGTTTATTTGTAGGTAATATATAGATTCTACATTATTATTGTTACTGTTGTTGTTGTTGTTGTTGTTGTTGTTGTTGTTGAAAATCATGACCAATCCAAAAATAGATGTATCTGTTTTATATTCATGTGTGTATTTATGAAAATGTCAATCACTCTCAAGAAGTGTTGGCCAAATGAATGCAATACAAGTATAATATGTGAATTACAGGCAGTTTGATCCTTCTGGTCCTTCTGTTCACATGTTGAAGATGGTTTGGCCAATGACTTTCATTTACCTTTTATAATTGAGGTTGGTATATGGACCCTGCTTAGGTAAGAAATTCAGAAGAGGTCAAGGCCATCATATGATTTTTATGTAAAATACACATGCTTTAAAATTGTACGAGTTACTGTCCAACCCTGCAAAATATTGATAGAATGCAATTTACAATGCTGTAAAACCAATATTACTAGTTTTGATAGAGGCTATCAATAGTCTCAACCATTATATTATTTGTTTATGGGAATCCATCCAAGCAATCATAATCAGTTAAAAAAATAAAATAACCAAAGAGAACATCTTGCTGCTCTAGCTCAGAACAGGATTTCTTAAATAGCCGCATTTCTTTCAATCCGGTTTCATTTTCTGTTGTAGTGCCAGTTACACATAAACATCTGTAGAAAACCAAACTGCCGCCCTCCCATTGCACATCCCTACTGGACGGAGATGAGGAGCTTGTCATAATTGGAAGGATAGCTCTTAACAAGCACTGTGTTAATTTTTCCTTTTCCCACTACTAGGCTCCTGCACTCATTCACCTCGCCATCTCCTCATCCCCATGATTTAGGGAACGCTAATGTGTTAAATACGAACAACAAAGACAGGATGTCTTGCCATTTTCTGCTTACCCACTGTTTCCCACATTGCTGTAGCGGCTAAATTAGACCGAGCCAAACGCAGAAATTAGAGCGGTGAGGCCAGATGTGATATTTGTTTTTCACACTGCGGCGTCAGGTAGATGTTAAAAAAAGGAAAATCAAAACAGCTCGCTCATTGGATTTGGATCTCGTTTTGATTCGCCAATGGTGGCCAGCTAATCATTTGATCCTGTTAGAAGAAGTGAAGTGTTTGTGTGTTTGTGTGTGATTCTGCCAGGGAAGTTAACAGCCGCTGTAAATAGGCCGGGGCTCGGTGTCTTGATTTGTGCACAATCTCTGTCGTGTGTGTGTGTGTGTGTGTGTGTGTGTGTGTGTATGTGTGTGTGTGTGTGTGTGTGTGTGTCCTCACTGGCTGTTTTTTTCCTATAAAAGCAATTTGCCCCATGCTCGGGCTAGGCAATGAGCAGATGCTACCATTGTAAATGATGATGCGAGGGGCCATAATAAAGAGTTGATAAACACAGAATTACTGCTGGGCCGTGGGCACGCAGAGAGAGGGAGGGAGAGGAGGGGAGGAGGAGGAAGGAGGAAAAGAAAGTGAGAGGAAAGGAGGGGTGAGGAGAGTAGGCTAAGGCTATACAAAGATGCACAAACAATGAGATAGATGGAAAACATAAAGGAGGCATAGCTTCCTATATTGGTGATGTGGGTAACCAGTTTGTTCATGACACATATGAACTGAGTTACAATAAATGGCTAAGATCATTTCATTATTCTAAGCCTAGTTAAAATGTTCTTTTCCTCTAATGTATGGTTTTCAACATCTAGCATTCTCATACACTTTACTAGTCAAAAAAAAAAAGGCATCAAGCAATCAATTGTAGGTGACGAAGTAACCAAATTTAGCCTTTCCAACATGACATGATGGCCATGCACAAGAATTTTCAGATTTATTTTTCTTTCAACTGATACAAGACTTAGTCACCAATCTCTTTGCATCAGGATGTGTGCCAATGTGTAACAAGTGTGCTAAATAATCAGCAGATTGTATGGCTGAAATTAAAGGTGGGCTGAGTCACTCTGGAGAAAGACTGTTGATGTTGCCATCTCCCCCTCTTGATGAAGCATTTTGTGGAGAAAATATTGTATTTATGCATTTCAAAATGCTCAAATACCACATGGTATTACACATACAGTAAGTAAATGCTGGTAATCAGCTGATTTAATTCAAATTCCTTGGCACTAATATGCGTAGCCATCCAAATCCAACCCTTATTTCTTATCAAATGCCTCTCTTGGTCTTCTCTGTAATGTTTTTCCTGGCTAGGGGACTTTTTTGAAGACACAGTACACAAGTCCTTTACAAATACTATGACCCCTGACTCATAGGGGACCTATAAGTGTGTGTGTGTGTGAGAGCGCAAAGCTATGTCCCCGGGATGTTAGTCAAAGGGCTGCGAAGTGGGCCCTTTGAAGAGTCTGTTCACCATGTAGTGTGTTTTTCTTCTTCAGCCCCCCCTTCAAACATCTCCCATTCCACCCGGCGTTTGACGTTTGTTGGACAGTTTGTTCGACAAAAAAAAAAAAAAAAAAGCACATGTGCACGCGTTTGACAAACACACAAAAATAGGACGAGCACTTTTGCGGACACACATGCATTCTTGAAAACCTCCTCAGAGAGATGTAAGAAAAAGATAGAGGGAAGGCAAGGGGAGAAAGAGAGAATGAAAGATGAGGACAGAGAGCAAATGCAAGGAAGATTAAGAGGGAGAGAGAGAAAGACAGAAAGCTAGAGAGAAAGAGAGAGAGAGAATCTCCTCCCTTTGGCAACAGTGCTGGTGTCTCTTTCATGTCCTCTATGCTTGGATCTGAGGCTCTGTCTCCCAGCTGGGCCTGGTGTGCATGTGTGCAGCTAAGTGCTGGCTAATTTCCCCTCGGATCTCCCAGCCGTAGCCTCTGATTTCCCCCAACCACCCCAACAACACCACCAACACCACTGCCCTGTCTGTGTGAAGTGGGGATTGGCAGAGGGGAGGGTTAGAGGCATTCACGATGATTAGTGGTGGCCAGTCAGGAACGATTCTATACAATTGTAGCCTAGTATAAAATAGTACTATGCACAATATTACGCCACCAAAAGAAAAAAAAAACGGGAGGAGGAGAGAGAGAGAGAGAGAGAGAGAGAGAGAGAGAGAGAGAGAGAGGAGAGAGAGAGAGAGAGAGAGAGAGAGAGAGAGAGAGAGAGAGAGAGCACGCTCAAGCACAAGCCTCCCTCTGGACCTTCCACAGTAAGAATTGAGAGGAGTTGCTAACATTTGATATTTCCGTCATTAGCCGAGGCTCATGCTAGGTGCTTTTGCTCACATAATCTTGCGTCATCATGTCATAAATCCGTCAGATTTAAAAATCCTAAAAGCGGCCAAATTTGAGTACGTATGCACATGCAGACGTGTCGTTGTGTTGTTCGAACAGCAGATGGCACCAAAGTGCAGTTGCATCTTGAGGATTTGTCGTACCACATTGGTGTTTTGAGTTAAAAGACGCAATGCGGGTGGAGCTTTGTTGTGGGGCTCAGTTCAAAGATTTATCAATCCAGTCAGCTTCCTCTGTGGGGGGACATAAGAAGAGAGGCACAGTAATTGCTTTTTGGTTTGTGACCCTAAATACTGTATCTGAATATGCATTTTAAGTAAACAAACTTCTAAATGTAGAAACTGTCATCCAGAAGAACTTTTCAAGAGTGCAAAAGTAGATTTGGTCCACAATTATGTGCTAAAGGCGAAGGCTTGTGTGCAGGTTTCTGTTTAGGTTATACAAAAGCAGTTTATTGTGGTATCAAATTTATGTGTGAGAGTTGTACATGAATTTTTGTCAATGGGAACTCATGTTTAAGTTGCGTTTCTTTAGGAATGCTTCTGCATTTGTGAATAACATATAGGAGCTGTGTGAGGTCTGATCAGTGTCCTCAAAGTGAAGTCACCTGAGTCACCGTCGGTGCGGGCAGAGGTGAAGTCTGGGCTGAATTTGGACTTAATTTGGACTTTGGCCACCACCCCAAAATCCCAATACAGCACAGCCATTCCTGGTATCTTGACAGCCAGTCAGACCTCTGTGCGTGGCCTACAGTTTCCTTGGGCCCACAGGTGGGTCAATAAGAACATCAGCTGTGGTTCAAGTAAGTACCACTGCATCCACAATGTCTCCATTTCAAGGAAGTTGCTTGTTGACATTGATCGAATTAACCCTTCTACTACAGTTTATACAATCACTTTGACATTAGACTGAAAAGAGAAGGAGCGATTGGTTGGTAGTTCGATCCTCGGCTCCACCTGTTCACATGTCGAAGCATCCACTGAACATCAGGGTCAGCACCAGATGTGGCAGCTCCACCACCATAGGTGTGTAAGCGTTTGTGTGAATGACGAAAGGAAAAACTGCAAAGCACTTTGTCCATTGAGGTAGAAAAGTGCGATATAAATGCAGCGCATTCAACATTTCAGAATGGGCCTGGTGTAGTATACTAACTCACTGCTTACAGTTCCCTCCAATTCAACGACATGAGCTTATGGAAAATGTCTTTCCCCACTGTAAAAACTAGGTTCTCACCATGTTTCCTGGCCCACAACCCCACTGATACGTTTCAAAACTGTATTGACCCAAGAAATTAAATGGCTCTTTAGATTTATTATGATACTGTATATTCCAGTAGTGTTTATTTAAAATAAATACAGGAATAATAATACATCAGACTAGAATCATCTCACAGGTTGAGAATCTGTGCTGAAAGCTCACATCCAGAGAGGGTGTGTGTGTGGACACTGTGGAAGCAGGAGGACTGAAAAACCAAGTCAGCACTTTTTCTAGTGTGTGTGCCTGTGTGAGTGTGTTGTTTATGCATGGATGTGTGGTTCATATACAATACATATTTACGTATGCACAGCTTGTATTTTATTTTCCATTGGCATATGCACATTAATGCATGTAGATGTTACAGATTGCTTTATTCATTCTCCACACATCAAACAGAAATGACACACACTCCCTTTGTGGGAAGATGACAAGGAGAGGGAGGAAACACAAAGGGTGGGACGGCGAAAGAAAAAAAAAAGAGAGAGAACAAATATGAATACTGCTCGCAGCCATGGCCGAGTTTAGAAGGAGCCTGGAAAGGAGAACACATTCCAATGTAAATAACAAAATGGCCGCCTTTCATCAACGCTTATTTCATTCTGAAAAAATAGAAGAAGAAAGTGATGAGACATATGTCTAAATCTGTGCTTGCAGCAAGCTTTTTGATGTGGCAGAAAATGTCCTGGGGTTGGATGATAGACAATGTGAATGCTACGCTGTGCATTTTCAAATTTGACTCCTCTGCTTGTTTGTTTTATTTTTATCTCTGGGTTTAGTCTACCATTTAAGGCCATTTTTCACACAAACAGGATAATGTGTAAAATGCATAATTTCTGCACAAGATGTTTAACCTTCATCTGTATATATGGGAGGAATTAAAAGCATAAATCAAATTGACATACAGTTACAGTAAGCCATCATTAACTGCTAAGCCACTACATGAACACATGCACTGCTGCTACAACTTCTGAATGCAGATAATGATTATACCCCATGTCATAGGTGTGTAGATGGCTGCAAATCTATGAGTTGAGAACAGTTAACTGAAAGGTGTTTTTTTTTCCCTCGCAGATTGTTCCCTTTGGAAATATTTCACAAGAACAATAAAGCAAAAATGCAAGAAATTCTTTATTAATAAACAGAATTTTGGGGTAGCGGGATTATATTTATTAACATTTTCTTACCCTGGATAAACATCTCATAACCACTGTTTGGGTTCTGATCCCCATGCTTGTCTAAAGCATGACATAAAGTTATAAACTTGCACAGACTCATCAGTCATCAGCCAAGTCTTGAAAGGAGAATGTTCCAACTGCACATAAATGCATTACATCTAAAGAAGTATGGACTACTCAAACACTAGAGCTTAAAAACCAAATATGATGAATTACTATACTTCTTTTTTTGTTTATTTTATTCATATTTATTTAGATATTCAATCAAATTTCTGAAAAAAAAAATCATTCATTCATTAATAACACACACACACACACACACACACACACACACACACACACACACACACACACACACACAAAATGTCCTGTGTTATTGAAAGATTGGACGACAGTTTTCTCCACAGATACATCTTCATGCACATTACTTGACTGTGCAACTAGTAATTTTGAGGGCAGTGGATTGGTTGTTTATGCTGACAAATAGTAACAATCCAGTGGTAGTTGTAGTATCACATATACACACAAACACACAAACACACACGAGGTCCATTAGCAGGCTAGCCAGCTGTCAGTGAATATGTGTTTTGTTTGCCTCTCCAGTTGCAGCCAATCACCAAGCCTCGTTTAATGCAATTAAGGAAGACGCCAATGCCGTGCTGTGATTGGTCGAGAATAACAGCAGAGAGCACAGAGAATGCATTCTATCTATAGAGACAGTAATTAGCACATGCTGGTCATTAGTACACATGCAGACCTATAGGTAGAACACACACACACACACACACACACACACACACACACACACACAGAAACACATGGCATGACCATTACTCAGTTACACTCACACAAGAATGGGCAAGCTGCCATCTGAAGGGTACTTGTGTTTGCCATTAAGTTGAGCTGATGTCATATACAAAGGGGATGATGCACACATATGTTTAAAAGTGGTCCCAGCAATCACTCTGTGCAGCACTGCATACGTGTGTGTTGTAGATTTATTAAAATGACTTCTAAACATGGCCCATCTCTTTGAGTTTCCCATGAAGAGGTCCTGCAGTGAGCCTTTAAATGAAGGATCAGAGCAGACCATTCTAATATGCCAAACACACACACACACACACACACACACACACACACACACACACACACACACACACACACACACACACACACACACACACGTGCCATAAACCACCCCCTCCCAATAAACCCTCTCGCTTCTAATGGTAGCCATTTGCCATTCATTAAGATCAAAATGCTGTTTTGTGCCAGGACAAATTGCAAAGCTAGTTCATTCACAGCTTGAGAAAGGCCTGAAACTCCGCTGGGTTTCTTGGGGCTGTTTGAGCACTGAAGCACGGCTAGCTAATGTGGCTAACAGGCTCTGAATTGTATTGTGAGGTAAAGTATTGTGGAAAGGAGGCTGGAGGGAAGCAAGCAGGAGATTTTTTTCAATGTTCCTTGTGTTTTCTTCTTCTTCTTCTTCTTCTTCTTCTTCTTCTTCTTCTTCTTTGTTTTGTTCTTTTTTTTAAGGATTTTTAATTTCCCTCATAATAAAATTGTGGCAGTTGTCGGTGTTATTCCCACTGTATGTATTCATAATACTTTGAACAAGCTTCATAACAGGCCACAGAAGTGCACTTTCAGAGTGCAGATTATCAAAAAGTTACCTTTGTTGAGTAAATAAAGTAATAATAATCATCAATCATATGTCTTATGTATCAACAACAACAACAGCCAACAACATGTGTTGGTTATGGCCTGCTGTTTAAGGTACCAGTGAAATCCAAGATGTCCAGTTTAAGCAACAGATCCTGCTTTTAATGGCTTACCAGGTGCCAAAACACTTGCAACAG
The DNA here is from genome assembly GCF_039877785.1 of Chaetodon trifascialis. Classification (NCBI taxonomy): domain Eukaryota; kingdom Metazoa; phylum Chordata; class Actinopteri; order Chaetodontiformes; family Chaetodontidae; genus Chaetodon; species Chaetodon trifascialis. The sequence goes on from NC_092068.1 coordinate 5,082,336, forward strand.
TTTGCAATACTCACAGACAGGATTTCACATTTTACTATGAAAAGTTATTACAGAAGCTTTTGCCATGACAATTGTGACGTAAAAAAGGAGAAATGCAGCACTGAAATCACAAAGTAACCAGGAATGTGGACTTGTGAGTATTTGACTGGCAAACACAGTGCCTCATGACACTGCACTGTATTACATCAGCTGTTGAGCCAGGCTCAGCCGACGGCTCTGGCACCCTCACTGCACTAGACTGGCTCCATTCAATTCAATGAGAGGGCTGCATTTTTTTTTACACAAGGCTGGTGTCACTCTGAATGTGTGTTAAGACCAAATACGATAACATCAAGATGCATGTCTGACCACGTTAGGTTACACTGCTGTGAAGTGATGCTATGCCACATGGCCAGTGAGCGTTGCCTTTTATGGATAGGTTGGGTTGGTGGAGAGGCATATGACGCAGCTCAGGTTTGTTGCCACATGCAAACAGTGGATAAATAAAACACTGAAAAACACTGACAGTGAATATTTCTCAAATACAGTATATTAATTAATCTTTTTTTTTCTATAATATTCAGTCTCCTTCATGTTTGTAAAGGGTGGTGGACAAAACAAGAGGAAAGCCTTTTAGCTCAACACATCCAACACAACACAAACTGCAGCCTCAAAAATGACCACAGACCACCAACTGAAGAAAACACCACACAACTCTGTTCACTACACTTTCAGGCAGCAAACCCTCTGTTTCACCACAGCCCAAAAGTGCTCTAATGGATTGAATTCCACTGATTGTGGAAACCAGATTAAGGTGACCTGCTTTTTGACATGGCATGCTATTCAGCCTGAAGTAGCCATAAGAAACTGGGACTGTGGTCATTCGGAGATGCACATGCAATGATAATAGATAATAAAAAAGTTCTGTAGTGGGTTGGGATGTAATACCAAAACTCATGGTATGATAATACCTTGATTCCTTGCAATATTTTTTAAAAAGAAAGAAAAATTACTTGAAAAAAATGACCTTTATTAATAAATTAATGTGTACAGATTTTTTTTAATTATTATTTTCACATAAAATGTGTTTTTAATTTAAAGTGCTTCTGCTTTCCTTCTTTCATAAAATAAAATAAAAGTAGCCAACCATGACCTAAGCATGTGCAAAAACTTGAATTACAGAGTTGTCTTTGGCAAAGAATGACTGAATCATGTACAATTTCAAAACAAAAATAATGCAGTAGTCAGTAGCAGTCCTTTTAGATTGGGTCACCATATCCATGATCAGTTTATGTACTGGCAGGTTTAACAGTCTCTGTTTGGTGGTCAGCACAGCTGTGGAGGTTGAAAAAAACACTGCTACATGCCTCACTTGACCAAGAAGATGGCTGGAGCAGCCTGAACTTAAGGCACAGAACAGGCAGACACAAATGCACAACTCAGGTGGTTCAAGCAAAAGGCAGGTTTATTTCTAGGCAGAGTTCGGTACACAGGAGATCAAAAAACGACAGGCAGAGGTATCCAAGAACGAGAGGCTAAAGGCAAGGTCAAGACAAAAAACGAGGTCGAGTACGAAACAGACTATGACGAGAAATATCGCTGGTACGAGGACTGTGAAGTGCAACGAACTGGCGACGAGACTGTGAGACACACAGGGTAAAATACAAGAGGCAATCAGGGGAGATGGGAAACAGGTGGGGAGAACAATCAGGGAGCAGGTGTGATGAGACACGGGAAGGGCCGTGCAGGGAGTAAAAACTGGCTGGTGTGCGCAGGCTTGACATGACTGACGTGAAATGTAGGGTGAACACGCATGGACCTGGGGAGACGCAGATGGACAGAGACAGGGTTAACAACCTTAGTTATGGGAAAGGGACCGATGAACCTGGGGGCGAGCTTGCGCGATTCCACCCGGAGAGGCAGATTTTTAGTTGAAAGCCAGACCTTTTGACCCGTGGAATAAGCCGGAGCTAATGACCTCTTTTTGTCTGCCGCGGCCTTATAGATGGCGGACTGCCGCAGGAGGTGCTGGCGAGCTCGCTCCCAGGTCCTCTTGCAGTTGCGAACCAGGGACAGAGCAGATGGAACGGAGCTCAAAGGGTCAGAGGAAGGGAAAAGAGACAGTGGGTGACCGTCGACAACATGAAAAGGAGAAAAACCAGATGAAACAGAGGGTAGGGAGTTATGGGCGAGTTCAATCCAGACCAGTTGTGACAACCAGGTGTCAGGATGTTGTGATGCCATGATGCGGAGTCCCTTTTCCAGTTCCTGGTTGAGATGTTCTGTTTGGCCATTAGATTGAGGGTGAAAACCTGATGACAGACTGACCGTGGCTCCCAACAGCCCACAGTACTCCTTCCAGAACCTGGAGATGAACTGTGGGCCTCCGTCGGAGACCACATCCTCGGGGAAACCATGAATCCTGAAAACATGGCTGATCAGAGCCTCGGCTGTTTCCTTGGCTGAGGGGAGCTTGGGAAGCGGGATGAAATGAACCATCTTAGAGAGTCTGTCAACTACAGTCAGAACCACAGTGTTACCACTAGAGGCGGGAAGACCCGGGACAAAATCCAGAGAAATGTGGGACCATGGGTGTTTGGGCACAGGGAGAGGTTGGAGCTCCCCCTGTGGTCTCTGATGGGACACTTTAAACATGGCACAGACATTGCAAGCGTTAACATAATCAGTAACATCCCCTTTCATTTTGGGCCACCAAAAATGCTGCTGTACCACAGCCAGAGTCTTGAGGATCCCCGGGTGGCAAGCTACCTTATTGGTGTGTTCCCAATGTATAACCTCCCGTCGGAGTTCTGGGACCACAAACAGCTTGTCCTCAGGACAGTCCGGGGGAACCTGGACCTTTGTGATGGCCGCTTTCACTTTTAACTATACTTCCCATGAGAAATGGCTGTATGTCGCCTGAATCTCCTGAGAATCTCTGAGGTTGAGACAGCTGTGGACATGATCCCGCAGCAACATCGGATGAATGAACAGCGGCAGCTACTCCATGTTAGAGGCAGCCGCAGCCAGAGCTACGTTGCTGAACCTCTCAAGAACCAGGTTAACCTGAGAGCCCACAGTCCTGCCGAGTGGCTAGGGTCTCCCAGACTTGAGCACAGGGTAGCGAGCCGTTGTTCTTGCTCAGCTAGTTTCTGTCCCTGAGCTCTAAAGGTGATACAAACCGGGTCCATGTCGGCTGTGTCCATTCTGGCCAGTTCGTTCTGTCGTGAACTTAAGGCACAGAACAGGCGGACACAAACGCACAACTCGGATGGTTCGAGCAAAAGGCAGGTTTATTTCCAGGCAGAGTTTGGTATACGGGAGATCAAATAACAACAGGCAGAGGTATCCAAGAACGAGAAGCTAAAGGCAAGGTCAAGACAAAAAACGAGGTCGAGTACGAAACAGACTATGACGAGAAATAACGCTGGTACGAGGACTGTGAAGTGCAACGAACTGGCGACGAGACTGTGAGACACACAGGGTAAAATACAAGAGTTAATCAGGGGAGATGGGAAACAGGTGGGGAGAACAATCAGGGAGCAAGTGTGACGAGACAGGGAAGGGCGTGCAGGGAGTGAACCTAAAACAGGTTAGTGATATCAAAATAAAACAGGAAAGACAAGACATGAAATGTGCACAAAATAATACAGAGACTAGACAGACATGACAAAACCTGCTTGTGAAGCAAGGTTAAAAGTGTGTGCAAAACACTTTGGGCTCTATTTTGTCCCCGCTGCTGGCTGGGCGCAGGGTGCGCTCCCTGCACAGTGGTGTTTTCGTGCAGTGCAGGTGGGTGTGCAGCACACATGGTATTTTAGTAAACCGAGGTGCACAGAGGTACGCCAGGATGGGCAGTAGGGGGGAGGTGTCGGCAGGATCAGCCGGCGGATTTTGGATTTTCGGTCCATTTCAGTCCACACCAACGGCGTAAAAGTGCGCTGAAATCTCGCCAGCCAAGACCTGGTCAACTCTGTGCGCCAGCGGTACGCCGCTGGGAAAGTGGATTTTCGTAAACCGACAGAGTTGTGCGCTCACGTCACCAACACCTCACAGGCAGGTTACCACAGTGTCTGGCATTTCACTGCAATCAATAATTAGCAACAGCCACGATGCAATGCTGACTGTCAGCACATACAGTCAGACCTAAATTTATATATTTTGATCCGTATCTCATCTGACCACATCGCAAGTGCGTTCCGCATGCATAATGGTCACTCACCCTGACCGAATGTACACAGGTGAAACAGGGATGCGAACTAATCAATTAACGTCGCTGTGCCAACCAGAAACAGCCATGGCATCCTACAGAGCATATATACTGCATCTATCTCAGAGCACTCGAGAAACAAAGAGAGACAGACACACGGAAAAAAACGGAAGTGATGATCGTTGCCCGCTATTACCCATGTCATTTCATTCCAAATACAAATGTTATCATTGTAATGCTTAACGTTATCTTAGATATGAATGAGCAGGAGTGCAGGCGGGCTACGAGAATAACGCCTTCAACACTGTAGGCTATGCAGTTTTCTTTAATCATCTACTCTTTTGCATGTCACAGGAACAAATTACATCTGCCAAAGGAGGTTGTTGACGTGGTAGCGCGCATCGTGGCCTCTGATGCACACCCCGGCTGTGCTCTCCTGGTCGCGATAAGGGTGACAGCGGCTCTGACCTTCTTCATGGCCTCGGTGGTGGGGATCAGGGTTCTCAAAATGCATTTTAGATGTCTGGACCGGACAGGTGGTTCATTAACATACAGCCCTCAGAGTGTCAGTGCATTCTTCACAACGTGGCTGTACGACGTGGATGTCACTGTGAACTCACAGAGCGACTTACGATGGAAAGAGGCCAAACTGCACATGCCGTGTCAACTGGGAGAGCAGCAGAGCGCACGGGAGAGGAGGGAGCCGCCCAGCTTTGTCATTAAGTGAGTATTTGCGGTTACATCAGTTCAAAAAACATCTGACGATCAATAACTTTCCACGCTAAACAGACAGTATTGAAATAAATGTATTAATTCCTCCCTTCCCCTTCCCCTTCCCCTTCTCCCACGTGATGGCCAGACTGTCCCCCTCTTGTGCGTGGCCTCAGTGGCCACTTGGGCGTGGTGGTGGCTGAGGTGGTGGATGGCTCTGTTGGCAGCAGTCTCTCCGTGGCATCCGCCAGCCTCCGCAGACTGGCTGCAACTGAAGCCAAGGGGAGCAGGCAGGCCTCAAACACCTCCTGAAGGGCAGTCAGTCAAACCTCCACCGACAGGACCCGCTATTCCACCTGGACACTGAGCGCCCCCAGCTCCCTCTCCAGCATGGAGAACCCTGCCTGTTGGATCGTCAGGAAGGCCTGTTCCTCCTGCCGCACCTGGCCATGACGCTGTCGCCACACCAGAACCGGCACCTTGTTGTTGACCTCGTCCTCGTTCTCGTCCTCGTCTTCCACCTCCACCTCCTCCTCCTCCTCCCCCTCCTCCTGCTGCGGCAGCAAGCATAAATGGACCACATTTTCTGTTTTTGGCATTTGTTTATTTACTTTTTGAGAGTTGTTCGTTTTTTGTGAGTAGGCCTTAATAAAGGATTTAAGTTAAAAATGATCAGTTTATTTAAAGCTTTCACCCCCCATTCTGTGAATATTTAACCCGTAGTCAAGCCTATGCCAGTTGTTTAATATTCAGTTGGGTTGAGGCAAGTTAATTTCACATGCCAACATTTGGGGAAGAAAAAACCAGCCCACTGAGCACGACGCATCCTTGATGCACAGGTGGCTTCAATTTTAATCCCGTTACGCAGGCATTTATGTGTGGATAATAGGCCTAATAATAATTATAATAATAATCTTAATAACGAATTTTATTTTCATAGCGCTTTTCGTAAACAAAGACACTTAGCCATTATACAATTAAGACAAAAATCTTCGGAAAAAAAACATGTTACAAAAAAAGTCAGATTGTTAGAAACAGGTAAAATGGGATGGGGGGGGTTAAAGAAAATTATATATGTCTCACCCGCGAACCCAACCTCTGCCACACCGAACCCCTCAACGTTTGTGGAGCACAGCGTTGTGGACGCGACATCCTCCGCAGTACTCCCGGACCAGAACGTCAGTCTCCTCCTGGGAGAAGTTTGGGCGTCGTACACTTTCCTGTGTGGGCTCAGTCATCCTCAAAACTTGCCATGCACCTAGCCAGCTCTGTTTTCAAAGGTGAGGCGAGGAGCTGGTGTGATTGGTGAAGATTGGACTCGGCTGTGTCAAACCCACTCCACGCCTTCTCCCCTCCCTCCTTCCGAGTTGCACCGCTGGGTGGGACTGAGATGAGAAGGGGGAGTAGTTGCACCCGCAGCGCAGTGCCACCATGCCCCATCGGCGAAGTGGACCTGACCTTGTGCTGTGCCTCCACCGTGCCAGCAGCTGAAACGAAAATAGATCCCTTTATGTGTGGGGGCAGTCCAGCCTCTATCACCACTACATCCATATTTTGTGCATTTTCTGTAACGCCAGCAATACCGTGATGATTGTTGTTATTCTACATGTCGAGCTCCCACTCCAAAATGGCAGTTTCGAAACCTCAGCTATGTTGGGTCCAGTGTATGATTGGTGAAGAGGCCATTTCTGGAAGACAAAAACTTTTCATTTCCCATTCACTGGTCATAATATGAGCTGTGACTGTAATAAAGCGCTGAGTAGATCATCCAGTCCACCCATCTGTGGTTACTGAGATGCACTCTGCTTCTTTGAGGCTCTGTGTCACTTGAGCCTTTGGGCTCTATTTTCGACTCCGCCGCGGCGCAAAGTCAGGTCCACTGTGCTGATGGGGGCCTGGCGGCGCAGAAAACAGCAGTTTGTGAATGGGTCTCAATACTATGATAGCCCCTGGCAAAAATTTATCTATACTTGACCCAGAATCTGAAGTGTAAACTTTTACCTTCTGCCTGTAGAACATTAAATGTTTTTAAGCTCTGTGATTGGATAGCTCTTATTAAAATGGACCTTGGAAGATGTAATTAACTTCTCACCTTAAGTTTTAATGTACACAGTCTTGTAGCTTTGACTTTTTAGCAAAGCACCATAATTTCTAATGCAGTAGTTCAACTTTTGAACTGATGATTTATCTGGGTGAGCTTCATGCCCATTTGAGTTCTCCAAATATGAGACACCAAACATGAGGCTTCATGCGAGAACCACTCACATGAATCAATTTGTTCTTAAGTGCCAAATATGAGTGCTTTAATAGAGCTTGTGGCATTCAACCAACTTCTCTGTACTATAACATGTTCGGGTCTGCTAATACCACTGAACCTACTGCTAAAGTTCTTTTTACTCTTTGGTTACATTTTTGTGAATGGCATTTGAAACACCTTATATGGCAATTTTAGGTGTGTCCATCATTCAGTTGATAAAATATCACCAACTGTTCCAAATATCTCTGTATAACAGATATTGTGATTGCATGCATGAAATGTTGTCCTGGATGACTCACAGATGATTTTGTTTTTCATTCATGTAGTTCAACCTTAACGTTTCATTCTATTCATAATAATGCTGATCATATGCCCCTTTTAAATGCTTATGCAAACTGCATGGATAAATGAATCTTTCAGTCAATGGCTTCATCAATGTCTGCTTGTTTCTGCATGTTCCAAAATTTCCATTGTTTCTGTCTGTGTGTTTTTATCTGGTGTGATCTTA